>NC_088403.1:1864312-1889043 GCF_034236695.1 Oncorhynchus nerka
GGGAGAGCAGGGGGTCAGTCTCCTCTCCACCCTGGGAGAGCAGGGGGTCAGTCTCCTCTCCACCCTGGGAGAGCAGGGGGTCAGTCTCCTCTCCACCCTGGGAGAGCAGGGGGTCAGTCTCCTCTCCACCCTGGGAGAGCAGGGGGTCAGTCTCCTCTCCACCCTGGGAGAGCAGGGGGTCAGTCTCCTCTCCACCCTGGGAGAGCAGGGGGTCAGTCTCCTCTCCACCCTGGGAGAGCGGGGGTCAGTCTCCTCTCCACCCTGGGAGAGCGGGGGTCAGTCTCCTCTCCACCCTGGGAGAGCAGGGGTCAGTCTCCTCTCCACCCTGGGAGAGCAGGGGGTCAGTCTCCTCTCCACCCTGGGAGAGCGGGTGGTCAGTCTCCTCTCCACCCTGGGAGAGCGGGGGGTCAGTCTCCTCTCCACCCTGGGAGAGCAGGGGTCAGTCTCCTCTCCACCCTGGGAGAGCAGGGGGTCAGTCTCCTCTCCACCCTGGGAGAGCAGGGGGTCAGTCTCCTCTCCACCCTGGGAGAGCAGGGGGTCAGTCTCCTCTCCACCCTGGGAGAGCAGGGGGTCAGTCTCCTCTCCACCCTGGGAGAGCAGGGGGTCAGTCTCCTCTCCACCCTGGGAGAGCAGGGGTCAGTCTCCTCTCCACCCTGGGAGAGCAGGGGGTCAGTCTCCTCTCCACCCTGGGAGAGCGTGGGGTCTGTCTCCTCTCCACCCTGGGAGAGCGGGGGGGTCTGTCTCCTCTCCACCCTGGGAGAGGGGGGTCAGTCTCCTCTCCACCCTGGGAGAGCAGGGGGTCAGTCTCCTCTCCACCCTGGGAGAGCGGGGGGTCAGTCTCCTCTCCACCTTGGGAGAGCGGGGGGTCAGTCTCCTCTCCACCCTGGGAGAGCGGGGTGGGTCAGTCTCCTCTCCACCCTGGGAGAGCGGGGGGTCAGTCTCCTCTCCACCCTGGGAGAGCGGGGGTCTGTCTCCTCTCCACCCTGGGAGAGCGGGGGGGTCAGTCTCCTCTCCACCCTGGGAGAGCGGGGGGGGGGTCAGTCTCCTCTCCAACCTGGGAGAGTGGGTGTGGTTCAGTCTCCTCTCCACCCTGAGAGAGGGAGGGGGTCAATCACCTCTCCACCCTGGGAGAGCGGGCGGGGGGGGGGTCAGTCTCCTCTCCACCCCTGGGAGAGCGGGGGGGGGGGGGTCAGTCTCCTCTCCACCCTCAGCCATGTCTTCCACACAACAACCACCATAACCATTCAACTCTCGTCTATGTATAGACAGTATCCCACCATAACCATGCAACTCTCGTCTATGTATAGACAGTATCCCACCATGCAACTCTCGTCTATGTATAGACAGTATCCCACCATGCAACTCTCGTCTATGTATAGACAGTATACCACCATAACCATGCAACACTCGTCTATGTATAGACAGTATCCCACCATGCAACTCTCGTCTATGTATAGACAGTATCCCACCATGCAACTCTCGTCTATGTATAGACAGTATACCACCATAACCATGCAACACTCGTCTATGTATAGACAGTATCCCACCATGCAACACTCGTCTATGTATAGACAGTATCCCACCATGCAACTCTCGTCTATGTATAGACAGTATCCCACCATGCAACTCTCGTCTATGTATAGACAGTATACCACCATAACCATGCAACACTCGTCTATGTATAGACAGTATCCCACCATGCAACACTCGTCTATGTATAGACAGTATCCCACCATGCAACTCTCGTCTATGTATAGACAGTATCCCACCATAACCATGCAACTCTCGTCTATGTATAGACAGTATCCCACCATGCAACTCTCGTCTATGTAGACAGTATCCCACCATAACCATGCAACCAATTCCTCTTCAGGGGCTTCAGTTAGAAAGAACATGTTCTATGTGAGAAAATGCTTGATAAACCAGTGTCTCTACCGTGGGCCACGGATCCTAAAATAACCAGTCACACAAACCTTCCCCGTCACTGGCTAAATGCATGGAAGCGTCTGTACATCCAGAGAGTAGGCCTAGAACTAAAAGACAAGCCCCGCCCCCCCGTTGCCCTCAGAGAGTAGGCCTAGAACTAAAGACAAGCCCCGCCCCCCCCCCGTTGCCCTCAGAGATTAGGCCTAGAACTAAAGACAAGCCCCCCCCCCCCCCCCCCTGTTGCCCTCAGAGATTAGGCCTAGAACTAAAGACAAGCCCCGCCCCCCGTTGCCCTCAGAGAGTAGGCCTAGAACTAAGAGGCCTAGAACCTTTCCCCCTTCTGATGACCAGGTGGCGAATCGCATCTCTGCATGTCTGGCAGACATATCAGTGTGGATGACGGATCACCACCTCAAGCTGAACCTCAGCAAGACGGAGCTGCTCTTCCTCCCGGGAAGGACTGCCCGTTCCATGATCTCGCCATCACGGTTGACAACTCCATTGTGTCCTCCTCCCAGAGCGCTAAGAACCTTGGCGTGATCCTGGACAACACCCTGACGTTCTCAACTAACATCAAGGCGGTGGCCCGTTCCTGTAGGTTCATGCTCTACAACATCCGCAGAGTACGACCCTGCCTCACACAGGAAGCGGCGCAGGTCCTAATCCAGGCACTTGTCATCTCCCGTCTGGATTACTGCAACTCGCTGTTGGCTGGGCTCCCTGCCTGTGCCATTAAACCCCTACAACTCATCCAGAACGCCGCAGCCCGTCTGGTGTTCAACCTTCCCAAGTTCTCTCACGTCACCCCGCTCCTCCGCTCTCTCCACTGGCTTCCAGTTGAAGCTCGCATCCGCTACAAGACCATGGTGCTTGCCTACGGAGCTGTGAGGGAACGGCACCTCAGTACCTCCAGGCTCTGATCAGGCCCTACACCCAAACAAGGGCACTGCGTTCATCCACCTCTGGCCTGCTCGCCTCCCTACCACTGAGGAAGTACAGTTCCCGCTCAGCCCAGTCAAAACTGTTCGCTGCTCTGGCCCCCAATGGTGGAACAAACTCCCTCACGACGCCAGGACAGCGGAGTCAATCACCACCTTCCGGAGACACCTGAAACCCCACCTCTTTAAGGAATACCTAGGATAGGATAAAGTAATCCTTCTCACCCCCCTTAAAAGATTTAGATGCACTATTGTAAAGTGGCTGCTCCATTGGATGTCATAAGGTGTAAGTCGCTCTGGATAAGAGAGTCTGCTAAATGACTTAAATGTAAATGTAAGACAAGGTCCCCCCCCCCCGTTGCCCTCAGAGAGTAGGCCTAGAACTAAGATAAGCCCCGCCCCCCGTTGCCCTCAGAGAGTAGGCCTAGAACTAAAGACAAGCCCCGCCCCCCGTTGCCCTCAGAGAGTAGGCCTAGAACTAAAGACAAGCCCCGCCCCCCCGTTGCCCTCAGAGAGTAGGCCTAGAACTAAAGACAAGCCCCGCCCCCCGTTGCCCTCAGAGAGTAGGCCTAGAACTAAAGACAAGCCCCGCCCCCCCGCTGCCCTCAGAGAGTAGGCCTAGAACTAAAGACAAGCCCCGCCCCCCCCGTTGCCCTCAGAGAGTAGGCCTAGAACTAAAGACAAGCCCCCCCCCCCCGTTGCCCTCAGAGAGTAGGCCTAGAACTAAAGACAAGCCCCGCCCCCCCCGTTGCCCTCAGAGAGTAGGCCTAGAACTAAAGACAAGCCCCGCCCCCCGTTGCCCTCAGAGAGTAGGCCTAGAACTAAAGACAAGCCCCCCCGTTGCCCTCAGAGAGTAGGCCTAGAACTAAAGACAAGCCCCCCCGTTGCCCTCAGAGAGTAGGCCTAGAACTAAAGACAAGCCCCCCCCCGTTGCCCTCAGAGAGTAGGCCTAGAACTAAAGACAAGCCCTGCCCCCCGTTGCCCTCAGAGAGTAGGCCTAGAACTAAAGATAAGCCCCGCCCCCCGTTGCCCTCAGAGAGTAGGCCTAGAACTAAAGACAAGCCCCGCCCCCCGTTGCCCTCAGAGAGTAGGCCTAGAACTAAAGACAAGCCCCGCCCCCCGTTGCCCTCAGAGAGTAGGCCTAGAACTAAAGACAAGCCCCGCCCCCCGTTGCCCTCAGAGAGTAGGCCTAGAACTAAAGACAAGCCCCGCCCCCCGTTGCCCTCAGAGAGTAGGCCTAGAACTAAAGACAAGCCCCCCCCCGTTGCCCTCAGAGAGTAGGCCTAGAACTAAAGACAAGCCCCCCCCCGTTGCCCTCAGAGAGTAGGCCTAGAACTAAAGACAAGCCCCCCCCCGTTGCCCTCCTCAGAACAGATTTGATATTAGGCCTAGTCTGAAAAGACAAGCCTTTCCGTCTCATTGAAATGATCCCATAAGAGTTTGATCCTCTGATCAATCTTGAGTGGTTTGAGTACCGTACACATTCTTTATGAGCACAAATTAATTTATAAATATATGTAAAGTGACTTCGGAAAGTACTGAAACCTTGACTTTTCCACATTTTGTTACGTTACAGCCTTATTCTAAAATCAATTAAAAAAAAGTTTTTTTTTTTAAATACTCCCAATCTATCAGACGTCACAATAGGCCTAGAACTAAAGACAATACCCCATAATGACATCACAATACCCCATAATGACAAACCCAAAACAAGTTTTTAGAAAGTATTAGGCCTAGAACTAAAGACAATCCCCATTGATCATCCTTGAGATGTTTCTACAACTTGGAGTCCAGCTGTGGTAAATTCAATTGATTGGACATGATTTGGAAAGGCACATAACTGTCTATAAAAAAGGTCCCACAGTTGCCATGTCAGAGCAAAAACCAAGCCATGAGGTCGATGGAATTGTCTGTAATCCTCCGAGACAGGATTGTGTTGAGGCAGGTCTGGGGAAGGGAACAAAAATGTCAAAGACTGAAGGTCCCCAAGTGCCCTCCCATCATTCTTAAAATGGAAGAAGTTTGGAACCCCAAGATTCTTCAGAGAGCTAAAGCAAGGCCTAGCAACGGGTAAAGACAAGAACCTGATTGTCACTGACAGAGCTCCAGAGTTCCTCTGTGGAGATGGGAGAAGCTTCCAGAAGGACAACTATCTCTGCAGCACTCCACCAATCAGGCCTTTATGGTAGAGTGGCCAGACGGAAGCCACTCCTCAGTTAAAGGCACATGACAGCCAGCTTGGAGTTTGCCAAACAGGCACTTGAAGGACTCTCAGACCATGAGAAACAAGATTCTCTGGTCTGATGAAACCAAGATTGAACTCTTTGACCTGAATGCCAAGCGTCACGTCTGGAGGAAACCTGACACCATCCCTACGGTGAAGCATGGTGGTGGCAGCATCATGCTGTGGGGATGTTTTTCAGCAGCAGGGACTGGGAGACTAGTCAGGATCGAGAGAAAGATGAACGGAGCAAAGTACAGAGTGATCCTTGATGAAAACCTGCTCCAGAGTGCTCAGGACGCTCAGACTGGGGCGAAGGTTCACCTTCCAACAGGACAACGACCCTACGCACACAGCCAAGATAATACAGGAGTGGCTTCGGGACAAGTCTCTGAATGTCCTTGAGTGGCCCAGCCGGAGTCTGGACTTGAACCCGATCAAACATCTCTGGAGAGACCTGAAAATAGCTGTGCAGCGATGCAACCCGAACAGAGCTTGAGAGGATCTGCAGAGAAGAATGGGAGAAACTCCCACTTTTAATATGGTATGACTACTTGCATAAAAACTGTGGATAGAAACGTGAGGCCCGGCAAGTACTGTTTCATGAAAATAACTCCAAATGCCCACATCATGTGTATATCTGGAGCAGGTGGATGTGACACCTCTGGACTCTAATTGGCCTCAGTCTGTACAATGTTTTACTGTTTTGGGGCAATATGACTTGTGATCAAAAATTATAGAATTCAAATTCAATGACATTCTCTGATTCTATGACCATTAAAAGAGATACTTTTTAGCCAGTAGTTCTGAAAGTAAACGCTCACTAGCCAATAGTGGTTCTCGATAAAATTGCGTACTACGTCACATCGGAACAGATATGCCATTACTCTCTCCACTCTGCATCTTGATTCGTTGTCACTCAAAATGGCGAGGGGCTGAAGCTCATTGGCTAGAAATCAAATTGTAAGACAGTAATTCTTGCGCATAGATTATGCATGTATGAACTACACATTGACACATCCTGCCCAAAGCTGGAGGTTTCAAAAATACTTACTAGCAGCCAAAGTTCTGGAGCCTGTCTAACTGTTCTATTTGAATTCTGTTTGATTCTACGTGCATTCTATTTGAATTCTGTTTGATTCTACGTGCATTCTATTTGAATTCTGTTTGATTCTACGTGCATTCTATTTGAATTCTGTTTGATTCTACGTGCATTCTATTTGAATTCTGTTTGATTCTACGTGCATTCTATTTGCTTCTACGTGCATTCTATTTGAATTCTGTTTGATTTTATGTGGATTCTGTTGACTACTGAATGGGGGCCAATATTATTCACTAAGCTGGGAAGATATCCTGAAGATTTGCAGATATCCCGCGCGGACAACATTTCAACAGACAATAAAGATATTGTATTTATTGAGAAGGCATACAATAACATCGGTCAAGCACTTTTGGGAAGGAGAAAGTTTAGCTATCTGAATATACATTTTTTTTTTTATCTGACTAATTTGGCCTACTAATTGATGTAATTACCTGGATCCCAGGTGAATTGGTTTATGAGTTCTACTGTAACCAGAGAAACCACTAGTATCAACAGCAGGTTACTCAAGGTCCCAAAGTTAAGCTGACAGGGAATTGATTGAGGATTATGGTTTGTCTCGTTGCACAATTTACAGCTTTTTCTATTTGACTAATAGATACAATATGATGCGATTGTGATTTTGGCATTATTTTATATTATGGTCAATTGGATAAGCTTGATATGTCACTCACAAAATACCTTTTGACTGTTGCATCATTTTCTTTATTTTACTTTTATGTCTTCGATACAGACCTTCTTGCATTGAAAGCAATAATATTTTTTTATTAAATAGCTGTTGAAAAATATGTTTTAACTCTACATAAATGTAACGTTGGCTAAGAGCATATCATTTGAGCCATGGCGATGGAAGAGGCCTAGCTTAGTGTATAGCTATTAATATTCGTGCGCTAATAATTCTGCATGAACCTCCGTTATGGATCTATACTGTAAAATAATGTACATTTTATCAACCAAAACAAAGCCGATCTTTGCACAGACATATCAGCTCCCGTCGACAGCCCACGAAGGGGTTCTCTGCATCGAATTGACGAAAATCCCTGATGAATTGTTCATAAATATCAATAAAAGTTTGTCAGTTAGCTATATCGATATAAAACGATGTATAATCAAGCCGTACGCGGTAGATCGCTGAAGTCAAACGGTGCCAGGTAGCGAACAGAGAGCTTGGATGCAGCCGCCGCAGAGAGAGAGAGAGAGAGAGACCTGCTGGAGAGAGAAAAAAAAACTCGAAAAGCAAATGAAATATAGGCAGGCCTGAAATAAACATTGCCGTCAGCGTACTATTACACAAATCTAACGTGATCGGTGTAGTCTAACGCAAAATGCACCTTAAGGAATAACGGCAAGTACAAAGAGGACGAAGGACACGTTAGTGATGGAAATCATTTCCATTTTAGTGCATCATCTCGCCCCCTGCAATGCATCCCCACGATCCATATTACAGCCGGTGTTTCCTAAAGATCCCCATCCAGCAACCTCCACTCGGTACCCCCGTGTCGCCATGCCCAGCTTCACCCCCGTCTCCCCGGTCCATACCTCCTCGTCCTGCGGACATTCCGGGATCCCCACCGAACAGGCGGGGTCCAGGCAGGCTCCCAGCTCCTCCAGTCCCCGCTCCCGCTCCGGGTCTCGGTCCATCGTGTCACCGTTGAAGACGGGCGGAGGGGACTCGGCGTTACTCAACGCCGCCATTTTAAACTGCGATCAGCTGAGTGGAAAATAATCGAGGAGAGGAGACAGGAGGGGGAGACAGATTCAAGAAATGTAGCTGCCTAGTAAAGCACCGGGATGTGATGGTTTGGGGGTACACGAGGAAATTAGGGTACCACTTTCCTCCTTTCTGTGTCAGTGACTATTTCTATTGGTTTATTATGTCAATAACGAGTATTTAATTTGTTTCAGTGACCGCATATGATTTTGCTTATTGATTAGTCGCTGGTCCAATTACAACTGCATCAAGTGCACCTGCAAAATAAAAAGCATCCCAACAAAACACAAAAAAACATTAACCACAAAACAAATGTATAGCACCAACCTTTGTAGGTCTACCACCATACACAGACAGGCAAACCAAACTCTAGCTGAGATTTTAACTCCAATAGTTAAAATCTCAGCTAGACCAGAGAGAGGTAAAAAGGCGAACCGAGAGGGGTAATTTGGCCCAAAATCTGTCTCCTCCAGCAGGTGGCGTTGTTTCGTCCGCCAGGCGAGGAGTATTTATAATGGAGACCAACGTAGCCACAGGAAAAGGGAAACCAGTGAAGAACAAACACCATTGTAAATACAACCCATATTTATGTTTATTTATTGTCCCTTTTGTACTTTAACTATTTGCACATCGTTACAACACTGTATATATATATATATATATATAATATGACATTTGAAATGTATTTATTATTTTGGAACTGTTGTGAGTGTAATGTTTACTGTTAATTTTTATTGTTTATTTCACTTTTGTTTATTATCTACTTCACTTGCTTTGGCAATGTAAACACATGTTTCCCATGCCAATAAAGCCCCTTAAATTGAATTTGAATGGATTATCTCTACTCTGTCAGAGAGTTTTGGGGCGGCAGGGTAGCCTAGTGGTTAGAGCGTTGGACTAGTAACCGAAAGGTTGCAAGTTCGAATCCCCGAGCTGACAAGGTACAAATCTGTCGTTCTGCCCCTGAACAGGCAGTTAACCCACTGTTCCTAGGCCGTCATTGAAAATAAGAATTTGTTCTTAACTGACTTGCCTAGTGAAATAAAGGTAAAATAAAAATAATAAAAAAATAAAAAAATAAATAGTACAGGCTGAGTGACCACCGATTGACATAGAAACCAGACAATAAAAGACATGGCTACCCAAAGAGGAGTGTGTATGTGGTCACTGCACAACAGGGGAGGTAGAGACAGAGATATAAAGACACCCAAAGAGGAGTGTATATGTGGTCACTGCACGACAGGGGAGGTAGAGACAGAGATGTATAGACATGGCTCCCCAAAGAGGAGTGTATATGTGGTCACTGCACGACAGGGGAGGTAGAGACAGAGATGTATAGACACCCAAAGAGGAGTGTGTATGTGGTCACTGCACGACAGGGGAGGTAGAGACAGAGATGTATAGACACCCAAAGAGGAGCATGTATGTGGTCACTGCACGACAGGGGAGGTAGAGACAGAGATGTATAGACATGGCTCCCCAAAGAGGAGTGTGTATGTGGTCACTGACAGGGGAGGTAGAGACAGAGCGAGACAGAGATGTATAGACATGGCTCCCCAAAGAGGAGTGTGTATGTGGTCACTGCACGACAGGGGAGGTAGAGACAGAGATGTATAGACATGGCTCCCCAAAGAGGAGTGTGGAGGAGTGTGGCTCCCCAAAGAGGAGTGTATATGTGGTCACTGCACGACAGGGGAGGTAGAGACAGAGATGTATAGACACCCAAAGAGGAGCATGTATGTGGTCACGGCACGACAGGGGAGACAGAGATGTATAGACACCCAAAGAGGAGCATGTATGTGGTCACTGCACGACAGGGGAGGTAGAGACAGAGATGTATAGACACCCAAAGAGGAGCATGTATGTGGTCACTGCACGACAGGGGAGGTAGAGACAGAGATGTATAGACATGGCTCCCCAAAGAGGAGTGTGTATGTGGTCACTGCACGACAGGGGAGGTAGAGACAGAGATGTATAGACATGGCTCCCCAAAGAGGAGTGTATATGTGGTAACTGAAAGACAGGGGAGGTAGAGACAGAGATGTATAGACATGGCTCCCCAAAGAGGAGCGTGTATGTGAAAGACGGGGGAGGTAGAGACAGAGATATAAAGACATGACTCCCCAAAGAGGAGAGTCTATGTGGTCACTGCACGACAGGGGAGGTAGAGACAGAGATGTATAGACATGGCTCCCCAAAGAGGAGAGTCTATGTGGTCACTGCATGACAGGGGAGGTAGAAACAGAGATGCACTTTCTCCTTTACTGTGAGAAATATAATCCTCACCAAGAGATTCATTATTCGTATAAATTACTACATTTATTCCACATTTGATCTTATTAAAAGGAAAAACAACAAATACTCATAGGTGAAAGAGCAACGACTCCTCTTGCAGACAAATATGTATTTGCCTCCCGAAGCCTGAGAGACATTGAATAATTAACTTAATTATTATTGTTGTTATGATTATTATTCCTAATAGTAGTGGTACGAGTAGTAGGGGTGATGGTAATGATATCAGTTTAATTAATGATGGTTGTGGTAGTGGTGGTATAGTATTGTTGATCATTAATGATGGTAGTGGTGGTATAGTATTGTTGATCATTAATGATGGTAGTGGTAGTGGTGGTATAGTATTTGATCATTATGATCATGGTGATGCTAGTGGTAGTGGTGGTGTAGTATTGATCATTAGTCATGGTGATGCTAGTGGTAGTGGTGGTATAGTATTGTTGATAATTAAGTGGTGGTATGATGCTAGTGGTAGTGGTGGTATAGTATTGTATGATCATGGTGATGAGTGGTAGTGGTGGTATAGTATTGTTGATCATTAATGATGCTAGTGGTAGTGGTGGTATAGTATTGTGATTAGTCATGGTGATGCTAGTGGTAGTGGTGGTATAGTATTGATCATTAATGTGATGCTAGTGGTAGTGGTGGTATAGTATTGTATGAGTCATAATGATGCTAGTGGTAGTGGTGGTATAGTATTGATCATTAGTCATGGTGATGATCATTAGTGGTAGTGGTGGTATAGTATTGTATTAGTCATTGATGCTAGTGGTAGTGGTGGTATAGTATTGTATTAGTCATTGGTGATGCTAGTGGTAGTGGTGGTATAGTATTGTCATTAGTGATGGTGATGCTAGTGGTATTGTTGATCATTAATGATGGTAGTGGTGGTATAGTATTGTATGATCATTAATGATGGTAGTGGTGGTATAGTATTGTTGATCATTAATGATGGTAGTGGTAGTGGTGGTATAGTATTGTATTAGTCATGGTGATGCTAGTGGTAGTGGTGGTATAGTATTGATATTAGTCATGTGATGATCTAGTGGTAGTGGTGGTATAGTATTGTATTGTCATGGTGATGCTAGTGGTAGTGGTGGTATAGTATTGTTGATTATTAATGGTGGATGCTAGTGGTAGTGGTGGTATAGTATTGTATGAGTCATGGTGATGCTAGTGGTAGTGGTGGTATAGTATTGATCATTAGTCATGGTGATGCTAGTGGTAGTGGTGGTATAGTATTGTCATTAGTCATGGTGATGCTAGTGGTAGTGGTGGTATAGTATTGTATTAGTCATAATGATGGTTGTGGTAGTGGTGGTGTAGTATTGTGATCATCAATGATGCTAGTGGTAGTGGTGGTATAGTATTGTATTAGTCATGGTGATGCTAGTGGTAGTGGTGGTATAGTATTGTTGATCATTAATGATGGTAGTGGTGGTATAGTATTGTTGATCATTATGTGGTTGTGGTGGTGATGATCATTAATGTGGTAGTGGTGGTGGTGGTATGAGTATTGTATAGTATTGTATTAGTCATGGTGATGCTAGTGGTAGTGGTGGTATAGTATTGTATTAGTTATGGTGATGCTAGTGGTAGTGGTGGTATAGTATTGTATTAGTCATGGTGATGCTAGTGGTAGTGGTGGTATAGTATTGTTTAGTCATGGTGATGCTAGTGGTAGTGGTGGTATAGTATTGTATGAGTCATGGTGATGCTAGTGGTAGTGGTGGTATAGTATTGTTGATCATGGTGATGCTAGTGGTAGTGGTGGTATAGTATTGTATGAGTCATTGGTGATGCTAGTGGTAGTGGTGGTATAGTATTGATCATTAGTGGTTGTGGTGGTGATGCATTAATAGTGGTAGTGGTGGTATAGTATTGTATTATCATGGTGATGCTAGTGGTAGTGGTGGTATAGTATTGTATTGAGTCATGGTGATGTAGTGGTAGTGGTGGTATAGTATTGTATTGATCATGGTGATGCTAGTGGTAGTGGTGGGTATAGTATTGTATTAGTCATTGGTGATGCTTGTGGTAGTGGTGGTATAGTATTGTATTAGTCATGGTGATGCTAGTGGTAGTGGTGGTATAGTATTGTATGATCATTAATGATGCTAGTGGTAGTGGTGGTATAGTATTGTCATTAGTCATGGTGATGCTAGTGGTAGTGGTGGTATAGTATTGTATTGATCATGGTGATGATGGTAGTGGTGTGGTATAGTATTGTATGATGATGGTGGTGGTGGTATAGTATTGTATTAGTCATGGTGATGCTAGTGGTAGTGGTGGTATAGTATTGTTGATCATTAATGATGCTAGTGGTAGTGGTGGTATAGTATTGTTGATCATTAATGATGGTTGTGGTAGTGGTGGTATAGTATTGTGATCATTAATGATGCTAGTGGTAGTGGTGGTATAGTATTGTTGATCATTGGTGATGGTGGTAGTGGTGGTGGTACTGTGGTGGTATAGTATTGTTGAGTTAGTTATGAGTTTGGTTTTGGTTTTTAGTATTGTTTTTCATGATCCTATTATTTATTGTTTTTCTACTATTAACTGTTACCATTTTGGTTATGGTTATTATCATTTGATATTGTATACATTGTTGTATTGTTGATCATTAATGACGCAATGTCAATAGTCCAGTTGATCATTTGATTTGAGTATAGTATTGTAAAATAATGAGAATGAGTGTCGACTTTTGATCAATCAGTGGTTGTGGTGTAATTGTTGATCATTAATGATGGTTGTGAGGCTTATTTGTATAGTATTGTTGATCATTAATGATGGTTGTGGTAGTGGTGGTATATATTGTTGATCATTAATGATGGTTGTGTGGTGGTATAGTATTGTTGATCATTAATGATGGTATGTGGTACATCCCGGCATGGTTGTGGTATAGTATTGTTGATCATTAATGATGGTAGTGGTAGTGGTGGTATAGTCCTGTTGATCATTAATGAAGCGTCTAGTGGTCCATAATTATCAGACAGGTGACGTGTGGTTGTGGTCGTAATATTCATCATTAATGATTCAAATGGTATAGATGTATGATCAATCCAAATGAGGTGGGTAGTGGTGGTATAGTATTTTCCCGCTCTATGGATCAGTTTCCATTGATCAGTGGTAGTGGACATATAGTATTGTTGTCATTAATGATGGTTGTAAATCAAAGTGGTCTGTTGATCATTAATCAACCCTGTATTAGTATTGTTGATCATTAATGATGGTTGTGTGTAGTGGTGGTATAGTATTGTTGATCATTAATGAAATAGTGGTAGTGGTGGTACAACATGTTGATCATTAATGATTAGTGGTGGTATAGTATTGATCAAATGATGGTAGTGGTGGTATAGTATTGTTGATCATTAATGATGGTAGTGGTGGTATAGTATTGTTGATCATTAATGATGGTAGTGGTGGTACACTGTTGATCATTAATGATGGTTGTGGTCAGTGGTGGTATGATGATCATTAATGAGTGGTAGTGGTGGTATAGTAATCATTAAAGTGGTTGTGGTAGTGGTGGGTATTGTTGATCATTAATGAAAACCAGTGGTAGTGGTGTGGATTGACCAGTCAGTATCTGGTGTGGATCAGAAAACCAGTATCATTAATGATGTTGATCATTAATGATGGTTGTGGTAGTGGTGGTATCAGAAATTGTCATTATTGGTGTGGATGTGGAAAACCAGTCAGTATCTGGTATTGGATCAGAAAATGATGGTTGTGGTGTGGATCAGAAAACCAGTAGTATTGTTGGATCATTAATGAACCAGTGGTAGTGGTGTGTATAGATTGTTGAACATTAATGATGGTTGTGGTAGTGGTGTGTATCAGAGTATTGTTGATCATTAATGAACCAGTCAGTATAGTATTGTTGATCATTAATGATGGTAGTGGTGGTATAGTATTGTTGATCATTAATGATGGTAGTGGTGGTATAGTATTGTTGTAATGATGGTTGTGGTGTGTATAGTACTGTTGATCATTAATGATGGTGTGGTGGTATAGTATTGTTGATCATTAATGATGGTGTGGATAGAGAACCAGTCAGTATCTGTGTGGATCATTAATGATGGTCAGTGGTGGTGTGATCACCATTTGATCTCATGATCATGGTGCTGTGGTAGTGGTGGTCACATAGAGTTGATCATGTTGATTTGTGGCCTGTTGGATAGTATTGTCCACTCCTCATTAATGACGTGGTGTGGTGGTATAGTATTGTATTAGTCATGGTGATGCTACTGGAACACGCTGATGTAATGGTGAGTTAGTTATAGCATTTTTTTTTTTTTTCCCATTTTTTCATTCCTATTATTTATGTTTTTCTACTATTAACTGTTACCATTTGATATTATTATTTGCATTATTTATTACCATTTATATTGTATACATTGTTGCTTGGGCAATATTGACGCAATGTCAATATCCAGCTTGCATTTGATGCTGAGTAACCTAACGTAAAATAATGAGAATGAGTGTCGACTTTTGGTCAACAGAAAAAGTGTAACGGCTTATTTGCTTCGTGAGGCTTATTTGATTGAATAGAAGATTTGTCACGTTTAGGTTGTTAAACGTGCCATGTAAGTAGAACACGTGACATCCCGGCAACTTTGAGTAAAAAAAAAAACACTTCATATCAGTTTATCCCGGTTCTTGACAGTCCTGTTCATGAAGGTCTCACTCTCCACCTAATTACAGACAGGTGACGTGGAACCCCTCATCGAATATTCAACAAAATATTCAAATAAACTAGATGTATCCACCAATCCAAAGCGAGGTGGGAGCGTGACTGGCAGTCTTTCCCGCTCTATGGACAACAGTTTCCATTGTCAGGGTGGAGACATACAGTAGGCGTCTCTTCATTGTATCTGAATCTCTGGGTAAATCAAACTGCAGGTTTAATCTGTAGGCAAGTCAACCCTGCCAATTATACTGAACCAAAATATTAACACAACATGCAACAATTAAAATTATTTTACTGAGTTACATACACTGTCAAGGAAATCAGTCAATTGAAATAAATAGATATCTATCAATTTCATGACTAGGAATAAAGACATGCATCTGTTGGTCACAGACACCGTAAATAAAAGGTCTGGGGTGTGGATCAGAAAACCAGTCAGTATAGGTATGGACCAGAAAACCAGTCAGTGTGGGTGTGGATCAGAAAACCAGTCAGTATCTGGTGTGGATCAGAAAACCAGTCAGTCTCTGGTTGGATCAGAAAACCAGTCAGTATGGGTGTGGATCAGAAAACCAGTCTTATCTGGTGTGGATTTCAGAAAACCAGTCAGTATCTGGTGTGGATCAGAAAACCAGTCAGTATCTGGTTGGATCAGAAAACCAGTCAGTCGGGTGTGGATCAGAAAACCAGTCAGTATCTGGTGTGGATCAGAAAACCAGTCAGTATCTGGTGTGGATCAGAAAACCAGTCATCTTGTGGATCAGAAAACCAGTCTATCTTGGACTGAAAACCAGTCAGTTTGGTGTGGATCAGAAAAAGTGTATCTGGTGTGGATCAGAAAACCAGTCAGAACTGGCTCAGAAAACCCAGTATCTGGTGTTCAGAAAACCAGTGTATCTGGTGTGGATCAGAAAACCAGTCAGTGGGACAGTGGACCAGAAAACCAGTCAGTATCAGTGGACCAGAAAACCAGTCAGTATCTGGGTGGATCAGAAAACCAGTCAGTATCTGGTGAGGACCAGAAACCAGTCAGTATCTGGTGTGGATCAGAAAACCAGTCAGTATCTGGTGTGGATCAGAGAACCAGTCAGTATCTGAGGACAGTGGATCAGAGAACCAGTCAGTAGACAGGGAGTGATCACCATTTGTCTCATGACAGAGTGACACATCTCGAGGACATAGAGTTGATCAGGCTGTTGATTTGTGGCCTGTTGGAAGAGACTCCTCTTCAACGGCTGAGTGAAATTACTGGATACAGAGGAACTGAGAACACGCTGTTGTACAGTCGATCCAGAGCATCCCAAACATGCTCAATGGGTGACATGTCTGGAGTATTCAGGATGGAAGAACTGGGACATCTACAGCTTCCTGGAATTGTGTAGAGATCCTAGTGACATGGGGACAGAGATCATGCTGAAACATGAGGTGATGGAGGACAGAATGGCACGACAATAGGCCTCAGGAGAGACAGAATCTCTGTAAATTTAAATTGCCATTGATAAAATGCCATTGACAGTCCGTAGCTTATGAGACACAGGACAGAACCCAACTGCCACCTTTGGGCACTCTGTTCTCAACGTTGACATCAGCAAAGAGAGTACACACACAACGCCATACACATTGAGTGCAGAGAGAGGCCGGGTTGGACGAGAGCCAAATTCTCTAAAACAACATTGAAGGTGGCTTAAGGTAGAGAAATAAACATTCAATTCTCTGGCAACAGCTCTGGACGTTACAACAGTCAACATGCCAATTGCACACTCCCTCAAAACTTGAGAAATCTCTGGCATTGTGTTGTGTAACAAAACTGAGGCATTTTAGAGTGGCCTTTGTCTCCAGACAAGGTGCAACGAGGATCAGTTTAGAGATATGCCTCACCTGACAGGTGGATGTGTTCTCAGTAAAGAGAGAACTGCTCACTAACAGAGATGTAAAAGACATTTGAGTCTAACATTGGACAGAAATAAGCTTTTTCAGCATCTGGAGATTTATAATCATCTTTGATTTCAGATGGAACCAAAACGTTACATGCATTTATGTTGTTGTTCCCAGAATGCCTCCTCATCTTCCTTTGACCCATTCTGAGTGGACACCACATCTTACAAGTCCTACCTTCACTCTGAAACCTATCTTTGGGGTTATGTTAAATGTATTAAATTGGACATAATCAAGATTATTGTTCTGGCTTAACTGCCATGGTGTTAAATGAGTGTTCTGGTCTCATGATGAGCAACCAGAAGAGACCAGCTCTCTGGGAAGAGAGCTCTTACACAGAGAGTAGAGACTAGCAGAGGAATAGAGAGACAGACAGAGAGACAGATACGATACAGAGAACAGGGCTCTGGACAAGAGGAAAGAGACACTATATACAGAGAGACAGAGGACTGGTCAGAGAGTAGAGACAGCGAGGACAGAGAGGAGGAATCAGAGTTCTTCAAATGGTTCCTTTTAAGAAAGGTGCACTACATAGGGAATAAGGCTCTGGTCTAAAGTAGTGCACTATATAGGGAATAGGGCTCTGGTCTAAAGTAGTGCAGTATATAGGGAATAGGGCTTTGGTCTAAAGTAGTGTACTATATAGGGAATAGGGCTCTGGTCTAAAGTAGTGCACTATATAGGGAATAGGGCTCTGGTCTAAAGTAGTGCACTACATAGGGAATAGGGCTCTGGTCTAAAGTAGTGCACTATATAGGAATAGGCACTAAAGTAGTACTATATAGGAATAGGGCTCTGGTCTAAAGTAGTGCACTATATAGGGAATAGGGCTCTGGTCTAAAGTAGTGCACTATATAGGGAATAGGGCTCTGGTCTAAAGTAGTGCACTATATAGGGAATAGGGCTCTGGTCTAAAGTAGTGCACTATATAGGGAATAGGGCTCTGGTCTAAAGTAGTGTACTATATAGGGAATAGGGCTCTGGTCTAAAGTAGTGTACTATATAGGGAATAGGGCTCTGGTCTAAAGTAGTGTACTATATAGGGAATAGGGCTCTGGTCTAAAGTAGTGCACTATATAGGGAATAGGGCTCTGGTCTAAAGTAGTGCACTATATAGGGAATAGGGCTCTGGTCTAAAGTAGTGCACTATATAGGAATAGGGCTCTGGTCTAAAGTAGTGCACTACATAGGGAATAGGGCTCTGGTCTAAAGTAGTGCACTATATAGGGAATAGGGCTCTGGTCTAAAGTAGTGCACTATATAGGGAATAGGGCTCTGGTCTAAAGTAGTGCACTATATAGGGAATAGGGCTCTGGTCTAAAGTAGTGCACTATATAGGGAATAGGGCTCTGGTCTAAAGTAGTGTACTATATAGGGAATAGGGCTCTGGTCTAAAGTAGTGCACTATATAGGGAATAGGGCTCTGGTCTAAAGTAGTGCACTATATAGGGAATAGGGCTCTGGTCTAAAGTAGTGCACTATATAGGGAATAGGGCTCTGGTCTAAAGTAGTGCACTATATAGGGAATAGGGCTCTGGTCTAAAGTAGTGCACTATATAGGGAATAGGGCCTGGTCTACACCAGTAATGTGTATCAAGGTGGTCTGGACACATATTGGGAATAGGGCTCTGGTCTAAAGTAGTGTCAGCAATATTAAATACATCCACTATATTCTGAGGACATCCAAACTCCAGCCACTATCTGGGAATAGGGTCTGTCAAAGTTACTCAGAGAATTCTCTGTCAGATAGGACTAAATGATTAGAAATATAATAGGGAATAGAACCAGACTCTCCATTCAGTATCTCCTGTCAGATAAACAGACTAAACTGGTCTAAAGTAGAAATATATAGGGAATAGGCTCT
Source organism: Oncorhynchus nerka (assembly GCF_034236695.1). Taxonomy (NCBI): domain Eukaryota; kingdom Metazoa; phylum Chordata; class Actinopteri; order Salmoniformes; family Salmonidae; genus Oncorhynchus; species Oncorhynchus nerka. The sequence goes on from NC_088403.1 coordinate 1,882,992, forward strand.
GGTCTAAAGTAGTCACTATCTCCTGGGAATAAACTGGTCTAAAGTAGTTAGAAATATAATGAATAGGCTCTGGACTCTCCTATCTCCTAGGTCAGAATAGGGCTCAGTCTAAAGTAGTGCAAATATAGGGAATAGGGCCTGGTCTCCATTCACTATATCCTGGGAATAAACAGACTAAAGTATTAGAAATATAATGGGAATAGAACCTGGTCTCCATTCATATCTCCTGGGAATAAACAGACTAAACGATTAGAAATATAATGAATAGAACTGGACTCTCCATTCATATCTCCTGTCAGATAAACAGACTAAACGATTAGAAATATATGAATAGAACCGGACTCTCCATGTCATCTCCTGTCAGATAAACAGACTAAACGATTAGAAATATAATGAATAGAACCGGACTCTCCATTAATATCTCCTGAGTCAGATAAACAGACTGGGACTAGTTTGTCAACAGTTATCATAGAAGATATCTCCTGTCAGATAAAGGACTAAATGATTAGAAATATAATGAATAGAACCGGACTCTCCATTCATATCTCCTGTCAGATAAACAGACTAAACGATTAGAAATATAATGAATAGAACCGGACTCTCCATTCATATCTCCTGTCAGATAGACTAAACGATTAGAAATATAATGAACAGAACCGGACTCTCCATTCATATCTCCTGTCAGATAAACAGACTAAACGATTAGAAATATAATGAATAGAACCGGACTCTCCATTCATATCTCCTGTCAGATAAACAGACTAAACGATTAGAAATATAATGAATAGAACCGGACTCTCCATTCATATCTCCTGTCAGATAAACAGACTAAACGATTAGAAATATAATGAATAGAACCGGACTCTCCATTCATATCTCCTGTCAGATAAACAGACTAAACGATTAGAAATATAATGAATAGAACCGGACTCTCCATTCATATCTCCTGTCAGATAAACAGACTAAACGATTAGAAATATAATGAATAGAACCGGCATCTATTCAGTTCATCCGATAAGGAGAAATACAGATCACTTTTTGAAAAACTGGGCATCAATTCATAAAGAGAACAGATCAGGTTTTTAAATGTGTTTCCTGTAGTTACACTAAGTCGCTAGTGACAACATTGTACAACACAGTATTTGCATGGCAATAAACCAGTCACAAACCGGAGAGTCACATTTCAGTAGATTTTGTTTTCAGTATTTTATTCACGACACCTGGTGTTAACTCAGAACAGATGTAAAACACCAGCTTTGTCTCAGTCAATAGGAACATACCAACATCACAGTTCTATGTACCGATGCCCTCCAGGTCTCCTTCACCCTTTCCGCTGTACAGAGACGATGAGAACAGAAAGCTGATAACAACGTGGAACATCTCGTCAAGCAACGAACAGAAATGCTTTATGTACCAAACACACAGCGGTCAAAGACTGGGTCACTTGTCAGACAGGATCTTCTGTGATGGGGACATGAAAGGATCCTCTCACATCATCAGCTGTACCAAACATCCATTCATTATGAACATCCTGAGTGGGGGGGGATCACATGTTACCGTTGTGAACACAGTTAGGGAGGCCGTTCCTCTGGTGTCCCAAAGCAAACGAGGACTGTTGTGATTCCCCCATAGGTCCTATGTGACAGGGCAAGACTGGGTTTATCCACAGGTCCTATGTGACAGGGCAAGACTGGGTTTATCCACAGGTCCTATATGACAGGGCAAGACTGGGTTTATCCACAGGTCCTATATGACAGGGCAAGGCTGGGTTTATCCACAGGTCCTATATGACAGGGCAAGACTGGGTTTATCCACAGGTCCTATATGACAGGGAAGGCTGATAGGCTGGGTTTATCCACAGGGACAGGGCAAGACTGGGTTTATCCACAGGTCCTATATGACAGGGCAAGACTGGGTTTATCCACAGGTCCTATATGACAGGGCAAGACTGGGTTTATCCACAGGTTTATGACAGGGCAAGGCTGGGTTTATCCACAGGTCCTATATGACAGGGAAAGGCTAGGTTTATCCACAGGTCCTATATGAGATGGCAAGGCTGGGTTTATCCACAGGTCCTATATGACAGGGAAAGGCTGGGTTTATCCACAGGTCCTATATGACAGGGCAAGACTGGGTTTATCCACAGGTCCTATATGACAGGGCAAGACTGGGTTTATCGACAGGTCCTATATGACAGGGCAAGGCTGGGTTTATCCACAGGTCCTATATGACAGGGCAAGACTGGGTTTATCCACAGGTCCTATATGACAGGGAAAGGCTGGGTTTATCCACAGGTCCTATATGACAGGGCAAGACTGGGTTTATCCACAGGTCCTATATGACAGGGCAAGACTGGGTTTATCCACAGGTCCTATATGACAGGGCAAGGCTGGGTTTATCCACAGGTCCTATATGACAGGGAAAGGCTAGGTTTATCCACAGGTCCTATATGAGATGGCAAGGCTGGGTTTATCCACAGGTCCTATATGACAGGGCAGGGCTGGGTTTATCCACAGGTCCTATGTGACAGGGCAAGGCTGGGTTTATCCACAGGTCCTATATGAGAGGGCAAGGCTGGGTTTATCCACAGGTCCTATATGAGAGGGCAGGGCTGGGTTTATCAACAGGTCCTATAGGACAGGGCAGGGCTGGGTTTATCCACAGGTCATATAGGACAGGGCAGGGCTGGGTTTCTCCACAGGTCCTATATGACAGGGCAGGGCTGGGTTTATCCACAGGTCCTATAGGACAGGGAAAGGAAGTGCTCATTTCTTCTTGGTGGCTCTCTTTCCTTCGCCCTTCTTGGGTTTCCCTTTGCCTCTCAGTTTCCTCAGCCGACGCATCTCCTCCTTGAAGTCCTCGTGTTCATCTCTGGTGGGGAAGCAGGGAGGAAATGGTGTTACTGATGTGAGCTAAATTAATACGACACTGAAGGAGGTGTACAGAAGAACAGAGACAAACGGGGTCTGGAACACAGAGACAAACGGGGTCTGGAACACAGAGACAAACGGGGTCTGGAACACAGAGACAAACGGGGTCTGGAACACAGAGACAAACGTGGTCTGGAACACAGAGACAAACGGGGTCTGGAACACAGAGACAAACGGGGTCTGGAACACAGAGACAAACGGGGTCTGGAACACAGAGACAAACGGGGTCTGGAACACAGAGACAAACGGGGTCTGGAACACAGAGACAAACGGGGTCTGGAACACAGAGACAAACGGGGTCTGGAACACAGAGACAAACGGGGTCTGGAACACAGAGACAAACGGGGTCTGGAACACAGAGACAAACGAGACAAACGGGGTCTGGAACACAGAGACAAACGGGGTCTGGAACACAGAGACAAACGGGGTCTGGAACACAGAGACAAACGGGGTCTGGAACACAGAGACAAACAGGGTCTGGAACACAGAGACAAACAGGGTCTGGAACACAGAGACAAACAGGGTCGAGAACACTAATTTCCTTGTCTAAAGCCTCTAGCATTGGTTCTGGCTAGAGTAGGGCTGTCAACATTACTGCACACTGTCAAACACAGACATGCCAAAACAACCCAGATCCCTTTCCCATGAATAGCCCTATGGATCTATTAAGCCCATCACCACGTCATGTACTACCTGAAGAGTCCCATGTATCGTAGCTTCTGCGTAAGGGCATAGTAGATCTTGTGTTGAGGGTACCAGTCGTACACCTCCTTTTTCTGGGCCATGGGCGGCTCCTTGAACAGCTGGACCACCTTCATGGACTTGTTGTCCGTAGGACGCGCCACATCCCCAAAGATACGTGCACTGAGACGCGCCATACGTACGGCGTAGTTGGACAGGCTGGCCATAGCTCGCTGAAAGACAAGAGGAAAGAGAAGCAGCAAACATTGGTCAAATATGTCCTAAAAAAAATATTTAAAAAAACTTCTATAGACGGATTAGCTGACAACGTCACAAAAACAAAATGACATGAGCGCTCAAATGGGGCACTTTGTTTTATAATGGGGCAGAAGTCTGTTTGGTGATTCTGGATGGTCAGATAGCTAGGAACAATGAGAAGAAGCTGGCATGTAGCTAGTTTCATCTTCTATGCTAATACGGCTAGTTTCGTCTTCGATGCTAATACGGCTAGTTTCATCTTCGATGCTAATACAGCTAGTTTCATCTTCTATGCTAATACAGCTAGTTTCATCTTCTATGCTAATACGGCTAGTTTCATCTTCTATGCTAATACGGCTAGTTTCATCTTCTATGCTAATACGGCTAGTTTCATCTTCTATGCTAATACAGCTAGTTTCATCTTCTATGCTAATACAGCTAGTTTCATCTTCTATGCTAATACAGCTAGTTTCATCTTCTATGCTAATACGGCTAGTTTCATCTTCTATGCTAATACGGCTAGTTTCATCTTCTATGCTAATACAGCTAGTTTCATCTTCTATGCTAATACAGCTAGTTTCATCTTCTATGCTAATACGGCTAGTTTCATCTTCTATGCTAATACAGCTAGTTTCATCTTCTATGCTAATACGGCTAGTTTCATCTTCTATGCTAATACGGCTAGTTTCATCTTCTATGCTAATACAGCTAGTTTCATCTTCTATGCTAATACGGCTAGTTTCATCTTCTATGCTAATATGGCTAAAATTCGCACGCTACCTTGCCAACAACGGTAATGATGTATTTGGCACAACAAGTGCTCATTGTGCAGATGTATATATTTTAGAGGTAGACCGATTCAATCGGAATGGCCGATTAATTAGGGCCGATTTCAAGTTTTCATAACAATCGGAAATCGGTATTTTTGTGCGCCGATTTTTTTTACACCTTTATTTCATCTTTAACTAAGCAAGTCAGTTAAGAACACATTCTTATTTTCAATGACGGCCTGGGAACGGTGGGTTAACTGCCTCGTTCAGGGGCAGAAAGACAGATTTTCACCTTGTCAGCTCGGGGGTTCCAATCTTGCAACCTTACAGTTAACTAGTCCAACGCTCTAACCACCTGCCTCCCTCTCGTTGCACTCCACAAGGAGACTGCCTGTTACGCAAATGCAGTAAGCCAAGGTAAGTTGCTAGCTAGCATTAAACGTATCTTATAAAAAACAATCAATCATAATCACTAGATAACTACACATGGTTTATGATATTACTAGATATTATCTAGCGTGTCCTGTGTTGCATATAATCTGACTGAGCGTACAAGCATACAAGTATCTGACTGTGCGGTGGTAGGCAGAAGCAGGTGCGTAAACATTCATTCAAACAGCACTTTCGTGCGTTTTGCCAGCAGCTCTTCGTTGTGCGTCAAGCATTGCTCTGTTTATGACTTCAAGCCTATCAACTCCCGAGATGAGGCTGGTGTGACCGAAGTGAAATGGCTGGCTAGTTTGAAACGCTATTAGCGCGCGCTAACTTCACTCGCTCTGAGCCATGGGGTGGTTGGTTGCTCTGCATGGGTAACGCTGCTGATGTGGTGGCTGTTGTCGTTGTGTGGCTGGTTCGAGCCCAGGGAGGAGCGAGGAGAGGGACGGAAGCTATACTGTTACACTGGCAATATTAAAGTGCCTATAAGAACATCCAATAGTCAAAGGTTAATGAAATACAAATGGTATAGAGAGAAATAGTCCTATAATAACTACAACCTAAAACTTCTTACCTGGGAATATTGAAGACTCATGTTAAAAGGAACCACCAGCTTTCATATGTTCTCATGCTCTGAGCAAGGAACTGAAACGTTAGCTTTCTTACATGGCACATATTGCACTTTCACTTTCTTCTCCAACACTTTGTTTTTGCATTATTTAAACCAAATTGAACATGTTTCGAGGCTAAATTGATTTTATTGATGTATTATATTAAGTTAAATAAGTGTTCATTCAGTATTGTTGTAATTGTTATTATTACTAATACATAAATAAATAAATAAATGTTTTTTTTTTTTTTTTTTAAATCGGTATGAAAATTGGCATCGGCTTTTTTGGTCCTCCAATAATCGGTATCGGTGTTGAAAAATCATAAATCGGTCAACCTCTAATATATTTTCAAAAAAACAGATGAAAT
>NC_088403.1:1889543-1902535 GCF_034236695.1 Oncorhynchus nerka
GTCACATGGTTAGTAGATGTTACATGGTCACATGTTAATGGTCACATGGTTAGCAGATGTTAATGGTCACATGGTTAGTAGATGTTAATGGTCACATGGTTAGCAGATGTTAATGGTCACATACACATGGTTAGCAGATGTTAATGGTCACATACAGCAGATGTTAATGGTTAGGTTAGCAGATGTTAATGGTCACATGGTTAGCAGTTATTGGTCACATGGTTAGCAGATGTTAATGGTCACATACACATGGTTAGCAGATGTTAACGGTCACACACATGGTTAGTAGATGTTATTGGTCACATACACATGGTCAGCAGATGTTAATGGTCACATGGTTAGGTTAGCAGATGTTAATGGTCACATACACATGGTTAGCAGATGTTATTGGTCACATGGTTAGCAGATGTTATTGGTCACATACACATGGTCAGTAGATGTTAATGGGTCACATGGTTAGCAGATGGTCACATACACATGGTTAGCAGATGTTAATGGTTACATACACATGGTTAGCAGATGTTAATGGTCACATGGTTAGCAGATGTTAATGGTCACATACACATGGTTAGCAGATGTTAATGGTCACATGGTTAGCAGATGTTAATGGTCACATACACATGGTCAGCAGATGTTAATGGTCACATACACATGGTTAGCAGATGTTAATGGTCACATACACATGGTCAGCAGAGGTTAATGCGAGAGTAGTGAAATGCTTGTGCTTCTAGTTCCGACCGTGCAGTAATATCTAACAAGTTTATCTAACAATTTCACAACAACTACCTTATACACACACAAGTGTAAAGGAATGAATAAGAATATGTACATAAAGATATATGAATGAGTGATGGTACAGAACGGCATAGTCAAGATACAGTAGATGGTATAGAGAACAGTATATACATATGAGATGAGTAATGTAGGGTATGTAAACAAAGTGGCATAGTTTAAAGTAGCTAGTGATACATGTATTGCATAAAGATGTCAAGATGCAGTAGATGGTATAGAGTACAGTATATACATATACATATGAGATTAATAATGTAGGGTATGTAAACATTATATAAAGTGGCATTGTTTAAAGTGGCTAGTGATACATTTATAACATCCAATTTTTCATTATTAAAATGGCTAGAGATTGAGTCAGTATGTTGGCAGCAGCCACTCAATGTTAGTGGAGGCTGTTTATTAACAGTCTGATGGCCTTGAGATAGAAGCTGTTTTTCAGTCTCTCGGTCCCAGCTTTGATGCACCTGTGCTGACCTCGCCTTCTGGATGATAGCGGGGTGAACAGGCAGTGGCTCGGGTGGTTGTTGTCCTTGATGATCTTTTTGGCCTTCCTGTGACATCGGGTGGTGTAGGTGTCCTGGATGGCAGGTACTTTGCCCCCCCGGTGATGCGTTGCACAAGGCTACACGTGTGTTGCTGTCAAGTTCAACACAACAAAAAGCATTATCTTTGGGCTACACATTATCACATCGTACACTTTCTGCCTGTGGACGTCTGTTCTACAAAGTGCCAGCAGAGCAGGATACCCTTTGTTGGAATAATTGATCTCATTCAGACAGAAAGTAACACCTGACATACCCCTTTTAATCCACTGTATTGAAGAAGTGAGAAAGAGGGTGTGTGTTGTTCCATTCACCTCTATAGAGGCATCCAGCTAAAACCAGGCCCAGCCTGGTTCTATATCCTCTCTACTGTATAGAGCTACACTTGATCCCAGAATCCACTTGTTTAACAAGCAACGCCTCATTTTCACCTAATTCTCACATTCTGAAAATCAACCACAAAGTTACTATAGAGGGAAAACATCCGTTCATAGATAGTAGTTAACTAGTTAACATTTCACACAGATAGTAGTTAACTAGTTAACATTTCACACAGACAGTAGTTAGCTAGTTAACATTTCACACAGCTAGTAGTTAACTAGTTAACATTTCACACAGATAGTAGTTAACTAGTTAACATTTCACACAGATAGTAGTTAACTAGTTAACATTTCACACAGATAGTAGTTAACTAGTTAACATTTCACACAGATAGTAGTTAACTAGTTAACAAGTTAACATTTCACACAGATAGTAGTTAACTAGTTAACATGTCACACAGATTAGTTAACTATTTTAACATTTCACACAGATAGTAGTTAACTAGTTAACATTTCACACAGATAGTAGTTAACTAGTTAACATTTCACAGATAGTGGTTAACAGTTATAGTAGTAGTTAACTAGTTAACATTTCACACAGATAGTAGTTAACTAGCGGTAACACAGATAGTAGTTAACTAGTTAACATTTCACACAGATAGTAGTTAACTAGTTAACATTTCACACAGTAGTTAACTAGTAGTTAACTAGTTAACATAATAGTTCAGTTAACATTTCACACAGATAGTAGTTAACTAGTTAACATTTCACACAGATAGTAGTTAACTAGTTAACATTTCACAGACAGTAGTTAGCTAGTTAATATGTCACACAGATAGTAGTTAACTAGTTAACATTTCACACAGACAGTAGTTAGCTAGTTAACATTTCACACAGATAGTTAGGTAGTTAGTTAGCTAGTTAACATTTCACACATATAGTTAGTTAGCTAGTTAACATTTCACACAGATTGCCAGGCTCCAGTAAGCAACCAAGGCGTTATAACTTGAGGAACGTGAAGGAGTTGTATACCAGTTAATACTATAGCGAATTGGTTAGGTTACTAATGTTAGTGTTAGTGTTTCATACTGGAGAGGGAATGCAAAACAACGACGCTGGACAGAGTGGAATCAGGTGTATCAAAAAGGCAGTTTATTGGTCAAAGTTATCTTGTCCTGCCGTTTATCGTGCACGGACCTAAGCAATGTGACTCCTGTGAGGAGTCAGAATAATTAGGCAACCTCGCCAGAGTTTACAACAGAATGTATACACAGAATAATGTAGGTGGAGTCTCGTCGTGTTGGTCTTCTGACTGGTCCTGAAGAGTTGGAGGCGGGCCTTGCTCTAGCCAGAGCGGGCCCCATTGGTGCAGAGCAGAGTCCTCTGCTGTTGGCACCCGACCAGTAGAGGGGGGTAGAGTGTGAGTGTACAGTGCTTCATGAGATGTTTGTGTATCAAGGAACGAAAGATAGGGGAAACTAGCAGTCTGCTTTAGGCGCAGGTGTTTCCTGTTTATGCAGGAGTGCATGAAGGGTTCAATGTCAGTAAGATAGTTTGGCACTCTAAACTCGTTAGTGTTGCAGGATGCTCTTTGTAGTTTTACAGGGGAGTATATTTGCGTGATGGCAGCTGTGTGTCCTTCCCTTGAACTGTTTTGTGCGAGGATAATTATGTTATTGCACACAGGCTCTAGACTTGACTGAGGGCACTGCGCCCAGAGTTATCTGAGGGCATCCGGTTTAACCAGAGCTTTGGTCTGCTAGTAACGCTTTATATTAGATTATTTATATAACATTAGCTCACCTGTGGTTGTAACATTAGCGCATCTGGCTTTATTAATCAGCTAATTTTAACATAAAAAAACTAAATAATGTCATCTGTTAAACTGGCTAATGTTGCTCAACATTTCACTGGCTAGCTAACGGTGAATTCGATCCAGCTAGCAAGATACTTAATAATACTTGTTCCACCACACTTTCTTCCTCACCTCAATCTTTCGAAATGCCAGTAGTTTTTTGGTTATAGTTCACGTTTCATCACCTTCTCATCCCCGGTCTCTGTGGTCGGGTTTCACCTACCTCTCTGTTACCGTTCAGGGGACGTGCTGCTGTAAGTTAACTGGTAAACTGCCTTTCCATTCTCCCGCTCTTTCCAGCGCGCGCGCTGATGCTGTAACTAGAACATTGGTTCTCTCTTCTGTCGCCTGCGGCGTTCTGTGGTTATGGGAACGATTGGCTGAGCCTTGGATACAGACAGTATCGTGCTGCGTTCTGTTGTTATGGGAACGATTGGCTGAGCCTTGAATACAGACAGTATTGTGCTGTGTTCTGTTGTTATGGGAACGATTGGCTGAGCCATGGATACAGACAGTATTATGCTGCGTTCTGTTGTTATGGGAACGATTGGCTGAGCCATGGATACAGACAGTATTGTGCTGCGTTCTGTTGTTATGGGAACGATTGGCTGAACCTTGGATACAGACAGTATTGTGCTGCGTTCTGTTGTTATGGGAACGATTGGCTGAGCCATGGATACAGACAGTATTGTGCTGTGTTCTGTTGTTATGGGAACGATTGGCTGAGCCATGGATACAGACAGTATTGTGCTGCGTTCTGTTGTTATGGGAACGATTGGCTGAGCCTTGGATACAGACAGTATCGTGCTGCGTTATGTTGTCATGTGAACGATTGGCTGAGCCATGGATACAGACAGTATCGTGCTGCGTTCTGTGGTTATGGGAACGATTGGTTGAGCCATGGATACAGACAGTATCGTGCTGCGTTCTGTTGTTATGGGAACGATTGGCTGAGCCATGGATACAGACAGTATTGTGCTGTGTTCTGTTGTTATGGGAACGATTGGCTGAGCCATGGATACAGACAGTATTGTATTTGGCTGCTGACAGGACAGTATTGTGCTGCGTTCTGTTGTTATGGGAACGATTGGCTTCTGTTGTTATGGGAACGATTGGCTGAGCCTTGGATACAGACAGTATCGTGCTGCGTTCTGTTGTCATGTGAACGATTGGCTGAGCCATGGATACAGACAGTATTGTGCTGCGTTCTGTTGTCATGGGAACGATTGGCTGAGCCATGGATACAGACAGTATTGTGCGTGCGATTGCTGAGCCTTGGATCAGACAGTATTGTGCTGTTGTTATGGGGAACATGAGCCATGATACAGACAGATTGTGCTGCGTTCTGTTGTTATGGGAACCAGCCTGGATACAGACAGTATTGTGCTGCGTTGTGTTGTTATGGGAACGATTGGCTGAGCCTTGGATACAGACAGTATCGTGCTGCGTTCTGTTGTCATGTGAACGATTGGCTGAGCCATGGATACAGACAGTATTGTGCTGCGTTCTGTTGTCATGGGAACGATTGGCTGAGCCATGGATACAGACAGTATTGTGCTGCGTTCTGTTGTTATGGGAACGATTGGCTGAGCCTTGGATACAGACAGTATTGTGCTGCGTTCTGTTGTTATGGGAACGATTGGCTGAGCCTTGGATACAGACAGGATTTGTCCAAATGCGCATCACTCGTTCGTTTACAGCCAGTAGTGATCCAAAGTGATCCATTCAAACTTTTCTCATAGGATCTTCACAAATCACGTAGGTCACCTATTTTAGATTCAAAACAGGTGAATTTCGCAGAAAGCTGACTAGTTTGTATCCCTGAGATAGACAAGTCGGGGCTCACTGGACAGACAGACAGGTCTACTGCTGCTAGACAGCTAATACTGGTGGACAGGCTCTACTCTCTGAGGGGGGGCACGTTCAGTTAACCCCTCTGTCTGTCTCTCAGTGACAGGGTCATGGCAGGTGGGTGCAGGGGGAGGAGGGAAGTTGGGAGACACAGCCTTTCTGCTGACAGGCTCCATAGTAAATGCAGGCAAACTTAAATGTGTTTTATCTCATTTCTACCAGCATGTCACATGTGCAACCAGAGGGGTGGGGTGGGGGACTCCAGACCGCTTTTACTCCACACACAGAGATGCGTACAAAGCTCTCCCTCACCCTCCATTTGGCAAATCTGACCATAATTCTATCCTCCTGATTTATGCTTACAAGCACAAATTAAAGCAGGAAGTACCAGTGACTTGGTCTATAAAAAAGTGGTCAGATGAAGCAGATGCTAAACTACAGGACTGTTTTGCTAGCACAGACTGGAACATGTTCCTGGGATTCTTCCGATGGCATTGAGGAGTACACCACATCAGTGGCTTTATCAATAAAGTGCATCGAGGACGTCGTCCCCACAGTGACTGTACGTACATACCCCAACCAGAAGCAATGGATTACGGGCAACATTCGCACAGAGCTAAAGGGTAAAGCTGCCGCTTTCAGCGTGCGGGATTCTAACCCGGAAGCTTATATGAAATCCAGCTATGCCCTCAGACGAACCATCAAACAGACAAAGCGTCAATACAGGGCTAAGAGAGAATTGGACTACACCGGCTCCGACGCGCTCGTCTTATGTGGCAGGGCTTGCAAACTATTACAGACTACAAAGGGAAGTACAGCTGCGCGCTGCCCAGTGACACGAGCCTACCAGACAAGCTAAATCACTTCAATGCTCACTTCAAGGCAAGCAACACTGAGGCATGCATGAGAGCATCAGCTGTTCCGGACGACTGTGTGATCACACTCTCCGTAGACGACGTAAGACCTTTAAACAGGTCAACATACACAAGGCTGCGGGGCCAGACGGATTACCAGGACGTGTGCTTCGGGCTGGTAAAGGCTCACACCAACACCATTATCCCAGAAACCTTAGACCCACTCCAATTTGCATACCGCACAAACAGATCCACAGATGATGCAATCTCTATTGCAGTCCACACTGCCCTTTCCCACCTGTACAAAAGGAACACCTATGTGAGAATGCTATTCATTGACTACAGCTCAGCGTTCAACACCATAGTGCCCTCAAAGCTCATCACTAAGCTAAGGATCCTGGGACTAAACACCTCCGTCTGCAACTGGATCCTGGACATTCTGACGGGCCGCCCCCAGGTGGTGGGGATATGTAGCAACACATCTGCCACGCTGATCCTCAACACTGGAGCCCCCCAGGGGTGCGTGCTCAGTCCCCTCCTGTACTTCCTGTTCACCCACGGCTGCATGGCCAGGCACAACTCCAACACCATCGTTAAGTTTGCAGACGGCACAACAGTGGTAGGCCTGATCACCGACGACGGTCCCTCAACATAACCAAGACTAAGGAGATTATTGTGGACTACAGGAAAAGGAGGACCGAGCACGCCCCATTCTCATCGACGGGGCTATAGTGGAGCAGGTTGATGGCTTAAAATTCCTTGGTGTCCACATCACCAACAAAATAGAATGGTCCAAAAACACCAAGACAGTCGTGAAGAGGACACAACAAAGCCTATTCCCACTCTGGATCTGGAGAAGGTCTGTATGGAGGAGTGGGCCAAATCCCTGCTGCAGTGTGTGCAAACCTGGTCAAGAACTACAGAAAACGTATGATCTCTGTAATTGCGAACAAAGGTTTCTGTACCAAATATTAAGTTCTGCTTTTCTGATGAATCAAATACAAATGTCATGCAATGAAATGCAAATTAATTACTTAAAAATCATACAATGTGATTTTCTGGATTTTTGTTTTAGATTCCGTCTCTCACAGTTGAAGTGTACATATGATAAAAATGACAGACCTCTACATGCTTTGTAAGTAGGAAAACCTGCAAAATTGGCAGTGTATCAAGTACTTGTTCTCCCCACTGTAAATACTACCTCAATCAGACTGACGAACCAGTGTCTGTATATAGCCTCGCTACTTTTATAGCCTCTACTGTTATAGTCTCTCTACTGTATATAGCCTCGCTACTTTTATAGCCTCGCTACTTTTATAGCCTCTACTGTTATAGTCTCTCTACTGTATATAGCCTCGCTACTTTTATAGCCTCTACTGTTATAGTCTCTCTACTGTATATAGCCTCGCTACTTTTATAGCCTCTACTGTTATAGTCTCTCTACTGTATATAGCCTCGCTACTTTTATAGCCTCGCTACTTTTATAGCCTCTACTGTTATAGTCTCTCTACTGTATATAGCCTCGCTACTTTTATAGCCTCTACTGTTATAGTCTCTCTACTGTATATAGCCTCGCTACTTTTATAGCCTCGCTACTTTTATAGCCTCTACTGTTATAGTCTCTCTACTGTTTATAGCCTCGCTACTTTTATAGCCTCGCTACTGTATATAGCCTCTACTGTTATAGTCTCTCTACTGTATATAGCCTCTACTGTTATAGTCTCTCTACTGCATATAGCCTCTACTGTATATATCCTCTCTACTGTATATAGCCTCGCTACTGTTATAGCCTCTACTGTATATAGCCTCTCTACTGTATATAGCCTCGCTACTGTTATAGCCTCTACTGTTATAGTCTCTCTACTGTATATAGCCTCGCTACTGTTATAGCCTCACTACTGTATATATACTCGCTACTGTATATAGCCTCGCTACTGTTATAGCCTCTACTGTATATAGCCTCTCTACTGTATATAGCCTCGCTACTGTTTTTGCCTCTACTGTATATAGTCTCTCTACTGTATATAACCTCTCTACTTTTATAGCCTCTACTGTTATAGTCTCGCTACTTTTATAGCCTCGCTACTTTTATAGCCTCGCTACTTTTATAGCCTTTTATAGCGTTATAGTACTTTTTATAGCCTCTACTGTTATAGTCTCTCTACTGCTTTTTATAGCCTCGCTACTTTTTATAGCCTCTACTGCTCTCTACTGTTATAGTAGCCTCTACTGTTATAGTCTCTCTACTGTTTATAGCCTCGCTTAGCTCGCTCTTTTATAGCTGTTATAGCCTCTACTGTATATAGTCTCTCTACTGTATATAGCCTCGCTACTTTTATAGCCTCTCTCTACTGTATATAGCCTCTACTGTTATAGCCTCGCTCTTTGATAGTCTCTATATACTGTATATAGCCTCTACTGTATATAGCCTCTACTGTATATAGCCTCTACTGTACTGCATAGCCTCCTACTGTATAGCTAGCTCTCTACTGTATAGAGCCTCTACTGTATATAGCCTCTACTGTATATAACCTCTACTGTATATAGCCTCTACTGTATAGCCTAGCCTCTCTACTGTATATAGCCTCGCTACTGTTATAGCCTCTACTGTTATAGTCTCTCTTACTGTATATAGTCTCTCTACTGTATATAGCCTCTACTGTTATAGCCTCCAGCCTCTACTGTATATAGCCTCTCTACTGTATATAGCCTCTACTGTTATAGCTTCTACTGTATATAGCCTCTCTACTGTATATAGCTCTCACTACTGTATATAGCCTCACTGCTATAGCCTCTCTACTGTATATCACCTCTCTACTGTATAAAGCCTCTTCTACTGCATATAGCTCTCTACTGTATATCACCTCTACTGTATATAGCCTCTCTACTGTATATAACCTCTACTGTATATAGCCTCACAACTATAGCCTCTCTACTGTATAGAGCCTCTATACTGTATATGGCCTCACTCTGTATATATAGCCTCTCTACTGTATATAACCTCTACTGTATATAGCCTAGTGTATAGCCTCTACTGTATATAATCTCTACTGTATATAGCGTCTCTACTGTATAGCTTCTACTGTATAATCTCTAATCTGCTATATAGCCTATGGTATCTCTATAGGTATCTGGTTGTATATAGCCTCTCTACTGCATATATCTTCTACTGTATATAGCCTCACTACTGCATATAGCCTCTTACTGTATATAATCTCTACCGTATATAGCTGCTGTTGTGTATAGCTGCTGTTGTATATAAACTCTCCACAGAAAATAGCCTGTCTACTGTATATAGCCTTCTCTACTGTATATAACCTCTCTACTGTATATGCCTCTCTGCTGTGGATAGCTCTCTTACTGTATAAAGCCTCTCTAATGTATAGCCTCTCTACTGTATATAACCTCTACTGTATATAGCCTCTCTACTGTATATAGCCTCTGCTACTGTATAGAGTCTCTACTGTATATAACCTCTTACTGTATATAACATCTCTACTGTATATAACATCTCTACTGTATATAACCTCTCTACTGTATAAAGCCTCTCTACTGTATATAACCTCTCTACTGTATATAACCTTCTACTGTATAAAGCCTCTACTGTATATAGCCTCTCTACTGTATATAACCTCTCTACTGTATATAACCTCTCTATTATATAGCCTCTCTATATATAACCTCTCTACTGTATTTCATTTCATCACTGTTGGTTAGAGCCTGTAAGTCTTTACTACACAAGTTATTCAGCGTTTCACTGTAAGGTCTACTACACCTGTTGGTTCAGATTTCACTGCAAGGTCTACTACACCTGTTGTATTCAGCGTTTCACTGTAAGGTCTACTACACCAGTTGTATTCAGCGCTTCACTGTAAGGTCTACTACACCTGTTGTATTCAGCATTTCACTGTGAGGTCTACTACACCTGTTGTATTCAGCGTTTCACTGTAAAGGTCTACTACACCTGTTGTATTCAGCATTTCACTGTAAGGTCTACTACACCTGTTGTATTCAGCATTTCACTGTGAGGTCTACTACACCTGTTGTATTCAGCATTTCACTGTGAGGTCTACTACACCTGTTGTATTCAGCATTTCACTGTAAGGTCTACCACACCTGTTGTATTCAGCATTTCACTGTAAGGTCTACTACACCTGTTGTATTCAGCATTTCACTGTGAGGTCGATATACCTGTTGTGATGTTTCACTGTATTCAGCTTTCAGTGCTTCTCACTGTAAGGTCTACAACACCTGTTGTATTCAGCATTTCACTGTGAGGTCTACTACACCTGTTGTATTCAGCATTTCACTGTGAGGTCTACTACACCTGTTGTATTCAGCATTTCACTGTGAGGTCTACTACACCTGTTGTATTCAGCATTTCACTGTGAGGTCTACTACACCTGTTGTATTCAGTGTTTCACTGTAAGGTCTACTACACCTGTTGTATTCAGCATTTCACTGTGAGGTCTACTACACCTGTTGTATTCAGCATTTCACTGTGAGGTCGATATACCGGTTGTATTCAGCGTTTCACTGTAAGGTCTACAACACCTGTTGTATTCAGCATTTCACTGTGAGGTCTACTACACCTGTTGTATTCAGCATTTCACTGTGAGGTCTACTACACCTGTTGTATTCAGTGTTTCACTGTAAGGTCTACTACACCTGTTGTATTCAGCATTTCACTGTGCATTTTGTATTCACTGTGAGGTCTACTACACCTGTTGTATTCAGTGTTTCACTGTAAGGTCTACTACACCTGTTGTATTCAGCATTTCACTGTGAGGTCTACTACACCTGTTGTATTCAGCATTTCACTGTGAGGTCTACTACACCTGTTCTTTCAGTGTTTCACTGTAAGGTCTACCACACCTGTTGTATTCAGCATTTCACTGTAAGGTCTACTACACCTGTTGTATTCAGCATTTCACTGTAAGGTCTACTACACCTGTTGTATTCAGCATTTCACTGTAAGGTCTACTACACCTGTTGTATTCAGCATTTCACTGTAAGGTCTACTACACCTGTTGTATTCAGCATTTCACTGTAGGTCTACTACACCTGTTGTATTCAGCGTTTCACTGTAAGGTCTACTACACCTGTTGTATTCAGCATTTCACTGTAAGGTCTACTACACCTGTTGTATTCAGCATTTCACTGTGAGGTCTACTACACCTGTTGTATTCAGCATTTCACTGTGAGGTCTACTACACCTGTTGTATTCAGCATTTCACTGTAAGGTCTACTACACCTGTTGTATTCAGCATTTCACTGTGAGGTCTACTACACCTGTTGTATTCAGTGTTTCACTGTAAGGTCTACTACACCTGTTGTAATCAGCATTTCACTGTGAGGTCTACTACACCTGTTGTATTCAGCGTTTCACTGTGAGGTCTACTACACCTGTTGTATTCAGCATTTCACTGTAAGGTCTACTACACCTGTTGTATTCAGCATTTCACTGTGAGGTCTACTACACCTGTTGTATTCAGCATTTCACTGTAAGGTCTACTACACCTGTTGTATTCAGCATTTCACTGTGAGGTCTACTACACCTGTTCTTTCAGTGTTTCACTGTAAGGTCTACCACACCTGTTGTATTCAGCATTTCACTGTAAGGTCTACTACACCTGTTGTATTCAGCATTTCACTGTAAGGTCTACTACACCTGTTGTATTCAGCATTTCACTGTAAGGTCTACTACACCTGTTGTATTCAGCATTTCACTGTGAGGTCTATACACCTGTTGTATTCAGCGTTTCACTGTAGGTCTACTACACCTGTTGTATTCAGTGTTTCACTGTAAGGTCTACTACACCTGTTGTATTCAGCATTTCACTGTGAGGTCGATATACATTCTGTAAGGTCTACTTACACCTGTTGTATTCAGCATTTCACTGTGAGGTCTACTACATCTGTTGTATTCAGCATTTCACTGTACGGTCTACTACACCTGTTGTATTCAGTATTTCACTGTAAGGTCTACTTCTACACCTGTTGTATTCAGCATTTCACTGTGAGGTCTACTACACCTGTTGTATTCAGCATTTCACTGTAAGGTCTACTACACCTGTTGTATTCAGCATTTCACTGTGAGGTCTACTACACCTGTTCTTTCAGTGTTTCACTGTAAGGTCTACCACACCTGTTGTATTCAGCATTTCACTGTAAGGTCTACTACACCTGTTGTATTCAGCATTTCACTGTAAGGTCTACTACACCTGTTGTATTCAGCATTTCACTGTAAGGTCTACTACACCTGTTGTATTCAGCATTTCACTGTAAGGTCTACAACAGGTATTCAGCATATAGGCCTACTACACCTGTTGTATTCAGCATTTCACTGTACGGCCCCAACACTGTTGTATTCAGCATTTCACTACTACACCTGTTGTATTCAGCATTTCACTGTAAGGTCTACTACACCTGTTGTATTCAAAGCATTTCACTGTGAGGCCGATATACCGCAGCCACTACACCACCTGCTGTATTCAGCATTTCACTGTAAGGTCTACTACACCTGTTGTATTCAGCATTTCACTGTGAGGTCGATATACCGGTTGTATTCAGCGTTTCACTGTAAGGTCTACAACACCTGTTGTATTCAGCATTTCACTGTGAGGTCTACTACACCTGTTGTATTCAGCGTTTCACTGTAAGGTCTACTACACCTGTTGTATTCAGCATTTCACTGTGAGGTCTACTACACCTGTTGTATTCAGCATTTCACTGTGAGGTCTACTACACCTGTTGTATTCAGCATTTCACTGTGAGG
>NC_088403.1:1903035-1932815 GCF_034236695.1 Oncorhynchus nerka
TGAGACTGTACATTTACCCCTTACTGACCCCTTACAGTGAGACTGCACATTGACCCCTTACTGTGGGACTGTACATTGACCCCTTACTGTGGGACTGTACATTGACCCCTTACAGTAGGACTGCACATTGACCCCTTACTGACCCCTTACAGTGAGACTGTACATTGACCCCTTACTGTGGGACTGTACATTGACCCCTTACTGTGGGACTGTACATTGACCCCTTACTGTGGGACTGTACATTGACCCCTTACAGTAGGACTGCACATTGACCCCTTACTGACCCCTTACTGTGAGACTGTACATTGACCCCTTACTGACCCCTTACTGTGAGACTGTACATTGACCCCTTACTGTGAGACTGCACATTGACCCCTTACAGTGAGACTGTACATTGACCCCTTACAGTGGGACTGCACATTGACCCCTTACAGTAGGACTGCACATTGACCCCTTACTGACCCCTTACTGTGGGACTGTACATTGACCCCTTACAGTGAGACTGTACATTGACCCCTTACTGTGAGACTGTACATGGACCCCTTACTGTGAGACTGTACATGGACCCCTTTACTGTGAGACTGTACATGGACCCTTACTGTGGACTGCACATTGACCCTTACAGTGTACCTGCACATTGACCCTTATAGTGAGACTGTTCATTGACTCCTTTACAGTAGGACTGTACATTGACCTCTTACAGTAAGACTGTTCATTGACCCCTTAAGGTAGGACTGTACATTGACCCCTTACTGTGTACCTGTACATTGACCCTTACTGTGGGACTGTACATTGACCCATTGACCCTTACAGTAGGACTGTATATTGACCCTTACAGTGAGACTGTACATTGACCCTTACAGTGAGACTGGCACATTGACCCTTACAGTGAGACTGTACATTGACCCCTTACTGACCTCTTTACAGTGAGACTGCACATTGACCCCTTACAGTGAGACTGCACATTGACCCCTTACTGTGGGACT
This sequence comes from Oncorhynchus nerka, assembly GCF_034236695.1. Taxonomy (NCBI): domain Eukaryota; kingdom Metazoa; phylum Chordata; class Actinopteri; order Salmoniformes; family Salmonidae; genus Oncorhynchus; species Oncorhynchus nerka. Next base: position 1,904,022 of record NC_088403.1, read on the forward strand.
GTACATTGACCCCTTACAGTGAGACCGGAACATTGACCCTTACTGTGAGAGAGACTGTACATTTACCCTCACTGACCCCTTACAGTGAGACTGCACATTGACCCTACTGTGGGACTGTACATTGACCCTTTACTGTGGGACTGTACATTGACCCCTTACAGTAGGACTGCACATTGACCCCTTACTGACCCCTTACAGTGAGACTGTACATTGACCCCCTTACGGGACTGTACATTGACCCTTACTGTGGACTGTACATTGACCCTTACTGGGACTGTACATTGACCCCCTTACTGTGGGACTGTACATTGACCCTTACTGGGGACTGTACATGGACCCCTTACTGTGAGACTGTACATGGACCCCTTACTGTGAGACTGTACATGGACCCTTACTGTGAGACTGTACATGGACCCCTTACTGTGAGACTGTACATGGACCCCTTACTGTGAGACTGTACATGGACCCCTTACTGTGACTGTACATGGACCCTTACTGTGAGACTGTACATGGACCCTTTACTGTGAGACTGCACATTGACCCCTTACAGTGTACCTGCACATTGACCCCGTACAGAGACTGTCATACGACCCCTTTACAGTAGGACTGTACATTGACCCTTACAGTGAGACTGTTCATTGACCCCTACAGTAGGACTGTACATTGACCCTTACTGTGTACCTGTACATTGACCCCTTACTGTGGGACTGTACATTGACCCATTACTGACCCCTTACAGTAGACTGTACATTGACCCCTTACAGTGAGACTGTACATTGACCCTTTACAGTGAGACTGGGTACATTGACCCCTTACAGTGAGACTGTACATTGACCCCTTACTGACCCCTTACAGTGAGACTGCACATTGACCCCTTACAGTGAGACTGCACATTGACCCCTTTACAGTAGGACTGTACATTGACCCTTACAGTAGGACTGCACATTGACCCCTTACAGTAGGACTGTACACTGACCCCTTACTGTGGGACTGTACATTGACCCCTTACTGTGGGACTGTACATTGACCCCTTACTGTGAGACTGCACATTGACCCCTTACTGTGAGACTGCACATTGACCCCTTACTGTGAGACTGTACATTGACCCCTTACTGACCCCTTACAGTGAGACTGCACATTGACCCCTTACAGTGGGACTGTACATTGACCCCTTACTGACCCCTTACAGTGAGACTGCACATTGACCCCTTACAGTGAGACTGTACATTGACCCCTTACTGACCCCTTACAGTGAGACTGCACATTGACCCCTTATAGTAGGACTGTACATTGACCCCTTACAGTAGGACTGTACATTAACCCCTTACTGACCCCTTACTGTGGGACTGTACATTGACCCCTTACTGTGGGACTGTACATTGACCCCTTACTGTGGGACTGTACATTGACCCCTTACTGTGAGACTGTACATTGACCCCTTACTGTGGGACTGTACATTGACCCCTTACAGTGAGACTGTACATTGACCCCTTACTGACTGCACATTGACCCCTTACAGTAGGACTGTACATTGACCCCTTACTGTGGGACTGCACATTGACCCCTTACTGTGGGACTGCACATTGACCCCTTACAGTAGGACTGTACATTGACCCCTTACTGTGGGACTGTACATTGACCCCTTACTGTGGGACTGTACATTGACCCCTTACTGTGGGACTGTACATTGACCCCTTACAGTGAGACTGTACATTGACCCCTTACTGACTGCACATTGACCCCTTACAGTAGGACTGTACATTGACCCCTTACTGTGGGACTGCACATTGACCCCTTACTGTGGGACTGCACATTGACCCCTTACAGTAGGACTGTACATTGACCCCTTACTGTGGGACTGTACATTGACCCCTTACTGTGGGACTGTACATTGACCCCTTACTGTGGGACTGTACATTGACCCCTTACAGTAGGACTGCACATTGACCCCTTACAGTAGGACTGTACATTGACCCCTTACTGTGGGACTGTACATTGACCCCTTACTGTGGGACTGTACATTGACCCCTTACAGTAGGACTGTACATTGATGCCTTACTGACCCCTTACTGTGGGACTGTACATTGACCCCTTACAGTAGGACTGCACATTGACCCCTTACAGTAGGACTGCACATTGACCCCTTACTGTGAGACTGCACATTGACCCCTTACTGTGAGACTGCACATTGACCCCTTACTGACCCCTTACTGTGAGACTGTACATTGACCCCTTACTGTGAGACTGCACATTGACCCCTTACAGTAGGACTGTACATTGACCCCTTACTGTGGGACTGTACATTGACCCCTTACTGACCCCTTACTGTGGGACTGTACATTGACCCCTTACTGTGAGACTGAACATTGACCCCTTACTGTGAGACTGCACATTGACCCCTTACTGTGAGACTGCACATTGACCCCTTACTGACCCCTTACTGTGAGACTGTACATTGACCCCTTACTGTGAGACTGCACATTGACCCCTTACAGTAGGACTGTACATTGACCCCTTACAGTGGGACTGCACATTGACCCCAGTTACTTTGACCCCTTACTGTGGGACTGTACATTGACCCTTACTGTGAGACTGTCATTGACCCATCCTTACTGTGAGACTGTACATTGACCCCCTTGACCCTACAGTGAGAGTCTGCACATTGACCCCTTACAGTGAGACTGTTCTTGACCCGATTACAGTGAGACTGCAATTGACCCCTGGGACAGAGACAGATTGAACCACACAGTGAGACTGTTTGACCAGAGACTGTACATTGACCCATCCTGTATCCTGTAGACAGCACAGCACATTGACCCCTAGAGACCCCTTCAGAGAGACTCTTGACCCCTTACAGTGAGACTGGGACATTGACCCCTTACAGTGAGAACCATACAGTTGACCCTTTCAGAGACTGGACAGACATTGAGGAACCATACAGTGAGACTGGAGATTGGAACCATACTGGTTTCCAGAGTTCTGGAAAGGAACCAAAGTTAGTTTCAGAGACTGGAATTGGAACCAGAAGTTAGTTTCAAACTGGAAAAGGAACCACAAAGTTAGTTTCAGAGACTGGCCAGAGAGGAACCATACGTTAGTTTGTGACTGGACAGACCCATCCTGTTTCCTGGAGACAACCACAGCAGTTAGTTTCAGAGACTGGACAGACAGAGAGGAACCACACAGTTAGTTTCAGAGAGTCTGGACTGACCGAGAGGCCACACAGGTTTCAGAGACCTGGACAGACAGAGGAACCATACAGTTAGTTTCAGAGACTGGAGAGAGAGGAACCATACAGTTAGTTTCAGAGACTGGACAGACAGAGAGGAAACCACACAGTTAGTTTCAGAGACTGGAGAGAGGAACCATACAGTTAGTTTCAGAGACTGGAGAGACCAGGAGGAACCACACAGTTAGTTTCAGAGACTGGACAGACAGAGAGGAACCATACAGTTAGTTTCAGAGACTGGAGAGACAGAGAGGAACCACACAGTTAGTTTCAGAGACTGAACAGCAGGTATAGACCATATACAACTATAACTACATAACTACATCACTATATATAGTTAGTTTCAGAGACTGAACAGCAGGTATAGACCACATACAACTATAACTACATCACTATATATAGTTAGTTTCAGAGACTGAACAGCAGGTATAGACCATATACAACTATAACTACATCACTATATATAGTTAGTTTCAGAGACTGAACAGCAGGTATAGACCATACAACTATAACTACATCACTATATATTTAGTTTCAGAGACTGAACAGCAGGTATAGACCACATACAACTATAACTAACATCACTATATATAGTTAGTTTCAGAGACTGAACAGCAGGTATAGACCATATACAACTATAACTACATAACTACATCACTATATACAGTTAGTTTCAGAGACTGGACAGCAGGTATAGACCATATACAACTATAACTACATAACCACATCACTATATACAGCTGAAGTCGGAAGTTTACATACACCTTAGGCAAATATATCTTAAACTCAGTTTTTCCACAATTCCTGACATTTAATCCTAGTCAAAATTCCCTGTCTTAGGTCAGTTAAAATAAAGTGGGTGATCCTAAGAATGTGAAATGTCAGAATAATAAGTAGAGAGAATGATTTATTTCAGCTTTTATTTCTTTCATCACATTCCCAGTGGGGCAGAAGATTACATACACTAAATCAGTATTTGGTAGCATTGCCTTTAAATTGTTTAACTTGGGTCAAACGTTTCGGGTAGCCTTCCACAAGCTTCCCACAATATGTTGGGTGAATTATGGCCCATTCCTCCTGACAGAGCTGGTGTAACTGAGTCAGGTTTGGAGGCATCCTTGCTCACACACTTTTTTCAGTTCTGTCAACATATTTTCTATAGGATTGAAGGCAGGGCTTTGTGATGGCCACTCCAATACCTTGACTTTGTTGTCCTTAAACCATTTTACCACAACTTATGCTTGGGGTCATTGTCCATTTGGAAGACCCATTTGTGACCAAGCTTTAACTTCCTGACTGATGTCTTGAGATGTTGCTTCAATATATCCACATCATTTTCTTTCCTCATGTTGCCATCTATTTTGTGAAGTGCACCAGTCCCTCCTGCAGCAAAGCACCCCCACAACATGATGCTGCCACCCTCGTGCTTCACGGTTGGGATGGTGTTCTTCGGCTTGCAATCCTCCCCCTTTTTCCTCCAAACATAACGATGGTCATTATGGCCAAACAGTTCTATTTTTGTTTCATCAGAACAGAGGAAATTTCTCCAAAAAGCACGATCATTTTCCCCATGTGCAGTCTGGCTTTTTTATGGCGGTTTTGGAGCAGTGGCTTCTTCCTTGCTGAGTGGCCTTTCAGGTAATGTCGATATAGGACTGGTTTTACTGTGGACCACCTAACATTTAAATTAAAATGACTTAAATGTTTTATTTTAATTTTATTTCACATTGAATTCACATCAGTTGACAACTCAACCAAAAGTAAATCAAAACTAGACGTTGAACTGACGTCTTTGCTCCGTGCGATGTGATTCGGCTCATTTCTGAAGGTGGAAAGTATATTTTAAAATGGTGTAGAGATGTTGAAACCGTCCAGACAGGCTCGGACACAATGCAAGAAGATACCACTTAGTCCGAAACGGAAGGGTTCTGTATATGACATCAGCTAAAAACAAGCTGAATAACTCAATGCATCACACTCCTATTGAATAATATGCATTCACCTGTACTGAGAATAAGACCTAGTCTATTGAATAATATGCTGTACTGAGAATAAGACCCTAGTCTATTGAATAATATGCATTCCCCTGTACTGAGAATAAGACCTAGTCTATTGAATAATATGCATTCCCTGTACTGAGAATAAGACCTAGTCTATTGAATAATATGCATTCACCTGTACTGTGAATAAGACCTAGGATACATCTTGAATACCCAGTTTAAAATTCATTTAAAAAAAATCAATAAAGATTTACCTTCAAAAACAACATTCTGATACGGTACCCAGTTTTCAATGTCATGTTGAAGTAAGAATAGGAGGAGTAGGTACAGCATTACAAAAACCAAGAGTCTGATACGGTGACAACACTGGGCCTCATCACACCGTTCAATGAACATGTTGAAGACATAGAATGGGCTCCAATAGGTCACAGAACATCTACCAAGACACAGACTGAACCAGAGTAACATCTACCAAGACACAGACTGGGCTCCAATCACACGGACGTCAACAGAACATCTACCAAGACACAGACTGGGCTCCAATCACACCGACGTCAACAGAACAACGAGCAGATCCTAGCATCACAACCTCTAAAGAACATCACAAGACTGGGGCTCCAATTTAGCATGAGAGTCAACCAGAACATCTACCAAGACACAGACTGGGCTCCAATCACACAGACGTCAACAGAACTGTGCTTATTATCGTCAACGAGCTAATAGCCTAGCATCACAACCCTAAATCCTGTAGCTTAAGTCATCTGTACTTTAGGCTCCACCCCCCTTTATTTAGCATGAGAGTAGAGAACCAAGAGTACATCTACCAAGACACAGACTGGGCTCCAATCACACGGACGTCAACAGAACTGTGCTTATTATCGTCAACGAGCTAATAGCCTAGCATCACAACCCTAAAATCCTGTAGCTTAAGTCATCTGTACTTTAGGCTCCACCCCCCTTTATGTAGCATGAGAGTAGAGAACCAAGAGTACATCTACCAAGACACAGACTGGGCTCCAATCACACGGACGTCAACAGAACTGTGCTTATTATCGTCAACGAGCTAATAGCCTAGCATCACAACCCTAAAATCCTGTAGCTTAAGTCATCTGTACTTTAGGCTCCACCCCCCTTTTATGTAGCATGACACTTCTAATGAAGACTTGACCTTCCAGTGGAGAAAACACAGAAGAGGAACTACATGTGTAAAACAACACCGAGGAGGTTGGTGTTGTAATTATGGCAAAAAGGCTGTGGTTTTTAAAACTGACGTAACATACGATGAAGAAATGCATCAACGCAATAAAGAGTGAAACGACTACAGAGATCGAGAGTATGCTGCCACCTGCACAGCAGAGTCCCAGGACATCTCTCCCTAACTACTGTCTAATATCACCAATACAGGCCATCTCTCCCTAACTACTGTCTAATATCACCAATACAGGCCATCTCTCCCTAACTACTGTCTAATATCACCAATACAGGCCATCTCTCCCTAACTACTGTCTAATATCACCAATACAGGCCATCTCTCCCTAACTACTGTCTAATATCACCAATACAGGCCATCTCTCCCTAACTACTGTCTAATATCACCAATACAGGCCATCTCTCCCTAACTACTGTCTAATGTCACCAATACAGGCCATCTCTCCCTAACTACTGTCTAATGTCACCAATACAGGCCATCACTCCCTAACTACTGTCTAATGTCACCAATACAGGCCATCTCTCCCTAACTACTGTCTAATGTCACCAATACAGGCCATCTCTCCCTAACTACTGTCTAATATCACCAATACAGGCCATCTCTCCCTAACTACTGTCTAATATCACCAATACAGGCCATCTCTCCCTAACTACTGTCTAATATCACCAATACAGGCCATCTCTCCCTAACTACTGTCTAATATCACCAATACAGGCCATCACTCCCTAACTACTGTCTAATGTCACCAATACAGGCCATCTCTCCCTAACTACTGTCTAATGTCACCAATACAGGCCATCTCTCCCTAACTACTGTCTAATGTCACCAATACAGGCCATCTCTCCCTAACTACTGTCTAATGTCACCAATACAGGCCATCTCTCCCTAACTACTGTCTAATGTCACCAATACAGGCCATCTCTCCCTAACTACTGTCTAATGTCACCAATACAGGCCATCTCTCCCTAACTACTGTCTAATGTCACCAATACAGGCCATCTCTCCCTAACTACTGTCTAATGTCACCAATACAGGCCATCTCTCCTAACTACTGTCTAATGTCACCAATACAGGCCATCTCTCCCTAACTACTGTCTAATGTCACCAATACAGGCCATCTCTCCCTAACTACTGTCTAATGTCACCAATACAGGCCATCTCTCCCCAACTACTGTCTAATGTCACCAATACAGGCCATCTCTCCCTAACTACTGTCTAATATCACCAATACAGGCCATCTCTCCTAACTACTGTCTAATGTCACCAATACAGGCCATCTCTCCCTAACTACTGTCTAATATCACCAATACAGGCCATCTCTCCCTAACTACTGTCTAATATCACCAATACAGGCCATCTCTCCTAACTACTGTCTAATATCACCAATACAGGCCATCTCTCCCTAACTACTGTCTAATATCACCAATACAGGCCATCTCTCCCTAACTACTGTCTAATATCACCAATACAGGCCATCTCTCCCTAACTACTGTCTAATATCACCAATACAGGCCTTCTCTCCCTAACTACTGTCTAATATCACCAATACAGGCCATCTCTCCCTAACTACTGTCTAATATCACCAATACAGGCCATCTCTCCCCAACTACTGTCTAATATCACCAATACAGGCCATCTCTCCCCAACTACTGTCTAATATCACCAATACAGGACATCACTCCCCAACTACTGTCTAATATCACCAATACAGGCCATCTCTCCCTAACTACTGTCTAATATCACCAATACAGGCCATCTCTCTCCCAACTACTGTCTAATATCACCAATACAGGCCATCTCTCCCTAACTACTGTCTAATATCACCAATACAGGCCATCTCTCCCTAACTACTGTCTAATATCACCAATACAGGCCATCTCTCCCTAACTACTGTCTAATATCACCAATACAGGCCATCTCTCCCTAACTACTGTCTAATATCACCAATACAGGCCATCTCTCCCTAACTACTGTCTAATATCACCAATACAGGCCATCTCTCCCTAACTACTGTCTAATGTCACCAATACAGGCCATCTCTCCCTAACTACTGTCTAATGTCACCAATACAGGCCATCACTCCCTAACTACTGTCTAATGTCACCAATACAGGCCATCTCTCCCTAACTACTGTCTAATGTCACCAATACAGGCCATCTCTCCCTAACTACTGTCTAATATCACCAATACAGGCCATCTCTCCCTAACTACTGTCTAATATCATCAGGCCATCTCTCCCTAACTACTGTCTAATATCACCAATACAGGCCATCTCTCCCTAACTACTGTCTAATATCACCAATACAGGCCATCTCTCCCTAACTACTGTCTAATATCACCAATACAGGCCATCTCTCCCCAAACTACTGTCTAATATCACCAATACAGGCCATCTCTCCCTAACTACTGTCTAATGTCACCAATACAGGCCATCTCTCCCCAAACTACTGTCTAATGTCATCAATACAGGCCATCTCTCCCTAACTACTGTCTAATATCACCAATACAGGCCATCTCTCCCTAACTACTGTCTAATATCACCAATACAGGCCATCTCTCCCCAACTACTGTCTAATATCACCAATACAGGCCATCTCTCCCTAACTACTGTCTAATATCACCAATACAGGCCATCTCTCCCTAACTACTGTCTAATATCACCAATACAGGCCATCTCTCCCTAACTACTGTCTAATATCACCAATACAGGCCATCTCTCCCTAACTACTGTCTAATATCACCAATACAGGCCATCTCTCCCTAACTACTGTCTAATATCACCAATACAGGCCATCTCTCCCTAACTACTGTCTAATATCACCAATACAGGCCATCTCTCCCTAACTACTGTCTAATATCACCAATACAGGCCATCTCTCCTAACTACTGTCTAATATCACCAATACAGGCCATCTCTCCCCAACTACTGTCTAATATCACCAATACAGGCCATCTCTCCCCAACTACTGTCTAATATCACCAATACAGGCCATCTCTCCCCAACTACTGTCTAATATCACCAATACAGGCCATCTCTCCCCAACTACTGTCTAATATCACCAATACAGGACATCACTCCCCAACTACTGTCTAATATCACCAATACAGGCCATCTCTCCCCAACTACTGTCTAATATCACCAATACAGGCCATCTCTCCCCAACTACTGTCTAATATCACCAATACAGGCCATCTCTCCCTAACTACTGTCTAATATCACCAATACAGGCCATCTCTCCCCAACTACTGTCTAATATCACCAATACAGGCCATCTCTCCCTAACTACTGTCTAATATCACCAATACAGGCCATCTCTCCCTAACTACTGTCTAACATCACCAATACAGGCCATCTCTACCCAACTACTGTCTAATATCACCAATACAGGCCATCTCTCCCTAACTACTGTCTAATATCACCAATACAATACAGGCCATCTCTCCCCAACTACCGTCTAATATACATCAATACAGGCCATCTCTCCCTAACTACTGTCTAATATCACCAATACAGGCCATCTCTCCCTAACTACTGTCTAATATCACCAATACAGGCCATCTCTCCCAAACTACTGTCTAATATCACCAATACAGGCCATCTCTCCCTAACTACTGTCTAATGTCATCAATACAGGCCATCTCTCCCCGAACTACTGTCTAATGTCATCAATACAGGCCATCTCTCCCTAACTACTGTCTAATATCACCAATACAGGCCATCTCTCCCTAACTACTGTCTAATATCACCAATACAGGCCATCTCTCCCCAACTACTGTCTAATATCACCAATACAGGCCATCTCTCCCTAACTACTGTCTAATATCACCAATACAGGCCATCTCTCCCTAACTACTGTCTAATATCACCAATACAGGCCATCTCTCCCTAACTACTGTCTAATATCACCAATACAGGCCATCTCTCCTTTAACTACTGTCTAATATCACCAATACAGGCCATCTCTCCTAACTACTGTCTAATATCACCAATACAGGCCATCTCTCCCTAACTACTGTCTAATATCACCAATACAGGCCATCTCTCCCTAACTACTGTCTAATATCACCAATACAGGCCATCTCTCCCCAACTACTGTCTAATATCACCAATACAGGCCATCTCTCCCTTTAACTACTGTCTAATATCACCAATACAGGCCATCTCTCCCTAATATCACCAATACAGGCCATCTAATATCAATATCACCAATACAGGCCATCTCTCCCCAACTACTGTCTAATATCACCAATACAGGCCATCTCTCCCCAACTACTGTCTAATATCACCAATACAGGCCATCTCTCCTCAACTACTGTCTAATATCACCAATACAGGCCATCTCTCCCTAACTACTGTCTAATATCACCAATACAGGCCATCTCTCCCCAACTACTGTCTAATATCACCAATACAGGCCATCTCTCCCTAACTACTGTCTAATATCACCAATACAGGCCATCTCTCCTAACTACTGTCTAATATCACCAATACAGGCCATCTCTCCCTAACTACTGTCTAATATCACCAATACAGGCCATCTCTCCCTAACTACTGTCTAATATCACCAATACAGGCCATCTCTCCCCAACTACTGTCTAATATCACCAATACAGGCCATCTCTCCCTAACTACTGTCTAATATCACCAATACAGGCCATCTCTCCCCAACTACTGTCTAATATCACCAATACAGGCCATCTCCCCTAACTACTGTCTAATATCACCAATACAGGCCATCTCTCCCTAACTACTGTCTAATATCACCAATACAGGCCATCTCTCCCCAACTACTGTCTAATATCACCAATACAGGCCATCTCTCCCTTTAACTACTGTCTAATGTCACCAATACAGGCCATCTCTCCTAACTACTGTCTAATGTCATCAATACAGGCCATCTCTCCTAACTACTGTCTAATATCACCAATACAGGCCATCTCTCCCTAACTACTGTCTAATATCACCAATACAGGCCATCTCTCCCCAACTACTGTCTAATATCACCAATACAGGCCATCTCTCCCTAACTACTGTCTAATATCACCAATACAGGCCATCTCTCCTAACTACTGTCTAATATCACCAATACAGGCCATCTCTCCTAACTACTGTCTAATATCACCAATACAGGCCATCTCTCCCTAACTACTGTCTAATATCACCAATACAGGCCATCTCTCCTAACTACTGTCTAATATCACCAATACAGGCCATCTCTCCCAACTACTGTCTAATATCACCAATACAGGCCATTCTCCCTAACTACTGTCTAATATCACCAATACAGGCCATCTCTCCCTAACTACTGTCTAATATCACCAATACAGGCCATCTCTCCCTAACTACTGTCTAATATCACCAATACAGGCCATCTCTCCCCAACTACTGTCTAATATCACCAATACAGGCCATCTCTCCCCAACTACTGTCTAATATCACTCAATACAGGCCATCTCTCCCCAACTACTGTCTAATATCACCAATACAGGACATCACTCCCCTTAACTACTGTCTAATATCACCAATACAGGCCATCTCTCCCCAACTACTGTCTAATATCACCAATACAGGCCATCTCTCCTAACTACTGTCTAATATCACCAATACAGGCCATCTCTCCTAACTACTGTCTAATATCACCAATACAGGCCATCTCTCCTAACTACTGTCTAATATCACCAATACAGGCCATCTCTCCCAACTACTGTCTAATATCACCAATACAGGCCATCTCTCCCAACTACTGTCTAATATCACCAATACAGGCCATCTCTCCCCAACTACTGTCTAATATCACCAATACAGGCCATCTCTCCCTAACTACTGTCTAATATCACCAATACAGGCCTTCTCTCCCTAACTACTGTCTAATATCACCAATACAGGCCATCTCTCCCTAACTACTGTCTAATATCACCAATACAGGCCATCTCTCCCCAACTACTGTCTAATATCACCAATACAGGCCATCTCTCCCCAACTACTGTCTAATATCACCAATACAGGCCATCTCTCCCCCATTGTCTAATATCACCAATACAGGCCATCTCTCCCTAACTACTGTCTAATATCACCAATACAGGCCATCTCTCCTAACTACTGTCTAATATCACCAATACAGGCCATCTCTCCCTAACTACTGTCTAATATCACCAATACAGGCCATCTCTCCCCAACTACTGTCTAATATCACCAATACAGGCCATCTCTCCCCAACTACTGTCTAATATCACCAATACAGGCCATCTCTCCCCAACTACTGTCTAATATCACCAATACAGGCCATCTCTCCCCAACTACTGTCTAATATCACCAATACAGGCCATCACTCCCCAACTACTGTCTAATATCACCAATACAGGCCATCACTCCCCAACTACTGTCTAATATCACCAATACAGGCCATCTCTCCCTAACTACTGTCTAATATCACCAATACAGGCCATCTCTCCCCTAACTACTGTCTAATATCACCAATACAGGCCATCTCTCTCCCTAACTACTGTCTAATATCACCAATACAGGCCATCTCTCCCAACTACTGTCTAATATCACCAATACAGGCCATCTCTCCCTAACTACTGTCTAATATCACCAATACAGGCCATCTCTCCCCAACTACTGTCTAATATCACCAATACAGGCCATCTCTCCCCAACTACTGTCTAATATCACCAATACAGGACATCACTCCCTAACTACTGTCTAATATCACCAATACAGGCCATCTCTCCTAACTACTGTCTAATATCACCAATACAGGCCATCTCTCCTAACTACTGTCTAATATCACCAATACAGGCCATCTCTCCCTAACTACTGTCTAATATCACCAATACAGGCCATCTCTCCCAACTACTGTCTAATATCACCAATACAGGCCATCTCTCCTAACTACTGTCTAATATCACCAATACAGGCCATCTCTCCTAACTACTGTCTAATATCACCAATACAGGCCATCTCTCCCTAACTACTGTCTAATATCACCAATACAGGCCATCTCTCCCAACTACTGTCTAATATCACCAATACAGGCCATCTCTCCCAACTACTGTCTAATATCACCAATACAGGCCATCTCTCCCCAACTACTGTCTAATATCACCAATACAGGCCATCTCTACCCAACTACTGTCTAATATCACCAATACAGGCCATCTCTCCCTAACTACTGTCTAATGTCGTCAATACAGGCCATCTCTCCCTAACTACTGTCTAATATCACCAATACAGGCCATCACTCCCTAACTACTGTCTAATATCACCAATACAGGCCATCTCTCCCTAACTACTGTCTAACATCACCAATACAGGCCATCTCTCCCCAACTACTGTCTAATATCATCAATACAGGCCATCTCTCCCTAACTACTGTCTAATATCACCAATACAGGCCATCTCTCCCTAACTACTGTCTAATATCACCAATACAATACAGGCCATCTCTCCCTAACTACTGTCTAATATCACCAATACAGGCCATCTCTCCCTAACTACTGTCTAATATCACCAATACAGGCCATCTCTCCCTAACTACTGTCTAATATCACCAATACAGGCTATCTCTCCTAACTACTGTCTAATATCATAATACAGGCCATCTCTCCTAACTACTGTCTAATATCACCAATACAGGCCATCTCTCCCTAACTACTGTCTATTATCACCAATGCAGGCCATCTCTCCTAACTACTGTCTAATATCACCAATACAGGCCATCTCTCCTAACTACTGTCTAATATCATCAATACAGGCCATCTCTCCCTGAACTACTGTCTAATGTCATCAATACAGGCCATCTCTCCCTAACTACTGTCTAATATCACCAATACAGGCCATCTCTCCCTAACTACTGTCTAATATCACCAATACAGGCCATCTCTCCCTAACTACTGTCTAATATCACCAATACAGGCCATCTCTCCCTAACTACTGTCTAATATCACCAATACAGGCCATCTCTCCCTAACTACTGTCTAATATCACCAATACAGGCCATCTCTCCCTAACTACTGTCTAATATCACCAATACAGGCCATCTCTCCTAACTACTGTCTAATATCACCACTACAGGCCATCTCTCCTAACTACTGTCTAATATCACCAATACAGGCCATCTCTCCCTAACTACTGTCTAATATCACCAATACAGGCCTTCTCTCCCTAACTACTGTCTAATATCACCAATACAGGCCATCTCTCCCTAACTACTGTCTAATATCACCAATACAGGCCATCTCTCCCCAACTACTGTCTAATATCACCAATACAGGCCATCTCTCCCCAACTACTGTCTAATATCACCAATACAGGCCATCTCTCCCCAACTACTGTCTAATATCACCAATACAGGCCATCTCTCCCCAACTACTGTCTAATATCACCAATACAGGACATCACTCCCCAACTACTGTCTAATATCACCAATACAGGCCATCTCTCCCCAACTACTGTCTAATATCACCAATACAGGCCATCTCTCCCCAACTACTGTCTAATATCACCAATACAGGCCATCTCTCCCTAACTACTGTCTAATATCACCAATACAGGCCATCTCTCCCTAACTACTGTCTAATATCACCAATACAGGCCATCTCTCCCTAACTACTGTCTAATATCACCAATACAGGCCATCTCTCCCTAACTACTGTCTAATATCACCAATACAGGCCATCTCTCCCTAACTACTGTCTAATATCACCAATACAGGCCATCTCTCCCTAACTACTGTCTAATATCACCAATACAGGCCATCTCTCCCCAACTACTGTCTAATATCACCAATACAGGCCATCTCTCCCTAACTACTGTCTAATATCACCAATACAGGCCATCTCTCCCTAACTACTGTCTAATATCACCAATACAGGCCATCTCTCCCTAACTACTGTCTAATATCACCAATACAGGCCATCTCTCCCTAACTACTGTCTAATATCACCAATACAGGCCATCTCTCCCTAACTACTGTCTAATATCACCAATACAGGCCATCTCTCCCCAACTACTGTCTAATATCACCAATACAGGCCATCTCTCCCTAACTACTGTCTAATATCACCAATACAGGCCATCTCTCCTAACTACTGTCTAATATCACCAATACAGGCCATCTCTCCTAACTACTGTCTAATATCACCAATACAGGCCATCTCTCCCTAACTACTGTCTAATATCACCAATACAGGCCATCTCTCCCCAACTACTGTCTAATATCACCAATACAGGCCATCTCTCCCTAACTACTGTCTAATATCACCAATACAGGCCATCTCTCCCCAACTACTGTCTAATATCACCAATACAGGCCATCTCTCCCAACTAACTACTGTCTAATATCACCAATACAGGCCATCTCTCCCTAACTACTGTCTAATATCACCAATACAGGCCATCTCTCCCTAACTACTGTCTAATATCACCAATACAGGCCATCTCTCCTAACTACTGTCTAATATCACCAATACAGGCCATCTCTCCTAACTACTGTCTAATATCACCAATACAGGCCATCTCTCCCTAACTACTGTCTAATATCACCAATACAGGCCATCTCTCCCTAACTACTGTCTAATATCACCAATACAGGCCATCTCTCCCTAACTACTGTCTAATATCACCAATACAGGCCATCTCTCCCTAACTACTGTCTAATATCACCAATACAGGCCATCTCTCCCCAAACTACTGTCTAATATCACCAATACAGGCCATCTCTCCCTAACTACTGTCTAATGTCATCAATACAGGCCATCTCTCCCTGAACTACTGTCTAATGTCATCAATACAGGCCATCTCTCCCTAACTACTGTCTAATATCACCAATACAGGCCATCTCTCCCTAACTACTGTCTAATATCACCAATACAGGCCATCTCTCCCCTAACTACTGTCTAATATCACCAATACAGGCCATCTCTCCCTAACTACTGTCTAATATCACCAATACAGGCCATCTCTCCCTAACTACTGTCTAATATCACCAATACAGGCCATCTCTCCCTAACTACTGTCTAATATCACCAATACAGGCCATCTCTCCCTAACTACTGTCTAATATCACCAATACAGGCCATCTCTCCCTAACTACTGTCTAATATCACCAATACAGGCCATCTCTCCTAACTACTGTCTAATATCACCAATACAGGCCATCTCTCCCTAACTACTGTCTAATATCACCAATACAGGCCATCTCTCCCCAACTACTGTCTAATATCACCAATACAGGCCATCTCTCCCTAACTACTGTCTAATATCACCAATACAGGCCATCTCTCCCCAACTACTGTCTAATATCACCAATACAGGCCATCTCTCCCCAACTACTGTCTAATATCACCAATACAGGCCATCTCTCCCCAACTACTGTCTAATATCACCAATACAGGACATCACTCCCCAACTACTGTCTAATATCAGGCCATCTCCCCAACTACTGTCTAGGCCATCTCTCCCAACTACTGTCTAATATCACCAATACAGGCCATCTCTCCCCTAACTACTGTCTAATATCACCAATACAGGCCATCTCTCCCTCAACTACTGTCTAATATCACCAATACAGGCCATCTCTCCCCAACTACTGTCTAATATCACCAATACAGGCCATCTCTCCCTAACTACTGTCTAATATCACCAATACAGGCCATCTCTCCCTAACTACTGTCTAATATCACCAATTACAGGCCATCTCTCCCCAACTACTGTCTAATATCACCAATACAGGCCATCTCTCCCCAACTACTGTCTAATATCACCAATACAGGCCATCTCTCCCTAACTACTGTCTAATATCACCAATACAGGCCATCTCTCCCTAACTACTGTCTAATATCACCAATACAGGCCATCTCTCCCTAACTACTGTCTAATGTCATCAATACAGACAAGGCCATCTCTCCCTAACTACTGTCTAATATCACCAATACAGGCCATCTCTCCCCAACTACTGTCTAATATCACCAATACAGGCCATCTCTCCCCAACTACTGTCTAATATCACCAATACAGGCCATCTCTCCCTAACTACTGTCTAATATCACCAATACAGGCCATCTCTCCCTAACTACTGTCTAATATCACCAATACAGGCCATCTCTCCCTAACTACTGTCTAATATCACCAATACAGGCCATCTCTCCCTAACTACTGTCTAATATCACCAATACAGGCCATCTCTCCCTAACTACTGTCTAATATCACCAATACAGGCCATCTCTCCCTAACTACTGTCTAATATCACCAATACAGGCCATCTCTACCCAACTACTGTCTAATATCACCAATACAGGCCATCTCTCCCTAACTACTGTCTAATGTCATCAATACAGGCCATCTCTCCCTAACTACTGTCTAATATCACCAATACAGGCCATCACTCCCTAACTACTGTCTAATATCACCAATACAGGCCATCTCTCCCTAACTACTGTCTAACATCACCAATACAGGCCATCTCTCCCCAACTACTGTCTAATATCATCAATACAGGCCATCTCTCCCTAACTACTGTCTAATATCACCAATACAGGCCATCTCTCCCTAACTACTGTCTAATATCACCAATACAATACAGGCCATCTCTCCCCAACTACCGTCTAATATACATCAATACAGGCCATCTCTCCCTAACTACTGTCTAATATCACCAATACAGGCCATCTCTCCCTAACTACTGTCTAATATCACCAATACAGGCCATCTCTCCCTAACTACTGTCTAATATCACCAATACAGGCCATCTCTCCCTAACTACTGTCTAATATCACCAATACAGGCCATCTCTCCCTAACTACTGTCTAATATCACCAATACAGGCCATCTCTCCCTAACTACTGTCTAATATCACCAATACAGGCCATCTCTCCCTAACTACTGTCTAATATCACCAATACAGGCCATCTCTCCCTAACTACTGTCTAATATCACCAATACAGGCCATCTCTCCCTAACTACTGTCTAATGTCATCAATACAGGCCATCTCTCCCTAACTACTGTCTAATGTCATCAATACAGGCCAGGCCATCTCTCCCTAACCCCTTCCACAGCCTACACCAACCCCTCCCACAGCCACCCTAACCCCTCCCACAGCCACCCTAACCCCTCCCACAGCCACCCTAACCCCTCCCACAGCCACCCTAACCCCTCCCACAGCCTACACCAACCCCTCTCACAGCCTACACCAACCCCTCCCACAGCCACCCTAACCCCTTCCCACAGCCACCCTAACCCCTCCCACCTACACCCTAACCCCTCCCACAGCCACCCTAACCCCTCCCACAGCCACCCTAACCCCTCCCACCTTCTACAGCAGGAGGTATATGTATTATAACCACCCCTTACTCACCACGGTCCGCTGTTTATTGGGCAGGAACACCCTAACCCCTCCCACGGCCACCCTAACCCCTCCCACAGCCACCCTAACCCCTCCCACAGCCACCCTAACCCCTCCCACAGCCACCCTAACCCCTCCCACCTTCTACACCAGGAGGTATATGTATTATAACCACCCCTTACTCACCACGGTCCGCTGTTTATAGGGCAGGAACACCCTAACCCCTCCCACGGCCACCCTGACCCCTCCCACAGCCACCCTAACCCCTCCCACCTTCTACACCAGGAGGTGTATGTATTATAACCACCCCTTACTCACCACGGTCCGCTGTTTATTGGGCAGGAACACCCTGACGATGGGTTTCTGAGGGGAGCGGGGATTCGCCCGTCCGTCTGTCGGGGTCTGGAGGACAGCCAGGGTGTTGGGGGCGGAGGGGAGAACGAACTGGGTGCCCCCGGATCCCCCAGAACAGCTCAAACCCCCATCCAGGAGGGACGGGGGCGTAGGGGAGGAGGAGTAGAAGTCTGTCCCATTCCCCATGGCCTCCAGGAGCTGCTGCTCCCTCTGCTGCAGAGCGTCCAGCTTACTGGTGTACTCCTCATAGGCCTACAGAGACAATACACACACAGCTTACTGATGTACTCCTCATAGGCCTACAGAGACAACACACACACACACACACACACAGCTTACTGGTGTACTCCTCATAGGCCTACAGAGACACACACACACACACAGCTTACTGGTGTACTCCTCATAGGCCTACAGAGACACACACACACACACAGCTTACTGGTGTACTCCTCATAGGCCTACAGAGACAACACACACACACACAGCTTACTGGGGTACTCCTCATAGGCCTACAGAGACAACACACACACAGCTTACTGGGGTACTCCTCATAGGCCAACAGAGACACACACACACAGCTTACTGGGGTACTCCTCATAGGCCAACAGAGACACACACACACACACACACACACAGCTTACTGGGGTACTCCTCATAGGCCTACAGAGACATACACACACAGCTTACTGGTGTACTCCTCATAGGCCTACAGAGACAACACACACACACACAGCTTACTGGGGTACTCCTCATAGGCCTACAGAGACATACACACACAGCTTACTGGGGTACTCCTCATAGGCCTACAGAGACAATACACACAGCTTACTGGGGTACTCCTCATAGGCCTACAGAGACACACACACACACACAGCTTACTGGGGTACTCCTCATAGGCCAACAGAGACACACACACAGCTTACTGGGGTACTCCTCATAGGCCAACAGAGACACACACACACACAGCTTACTGGGGTACTCCTCATAGGCCTACAGAGACACACACACACACAGCTTACTGGGGTACTCCTCATAGGCCAACAGAGACAACACACACACACACAGCTTACTGGGGTACTCCTCATAGGCCTACAGAGACACACACACACAGCTTACTGGGGTACTCCTCATAGGCCTACAGAGACACACACACACAGCTTACTGGGGTACTCCTCATAGGCCTACAGAGACACACACACACAGCTTACTGGGGTACTCCTCATAGGCCTACAGAGACACACACACACAGCTTACTGGGGTACTCCTCATAGGCCTACAGAGACACACACACAGCTTACTGGGGTACTCCTCATAGGCCTACAGAGACACACACACAGCTTACTGGGGTACTCCTCATAGGCCTACAGAGACACACACACAGCTTACTGGGGTACTCCTCATAGGCCTACAGAGACAACACACAGCTTACTGGGGTACTCCTCATAGGCCTACAGAGACACACACACAGCTTACTGGGGTACTCCTCATAGGCCTACAGAGACACACACACAGCTTACTGGGGTACTCCTCATAGGCCTACAGAGACACACACACACACACACAGCTTACTGGGGTACTCCTCATAGGCCTACAGAGAAACACACACACACACACAGCTTACTGGGGTACTCCTCATAGGCCTACAGAGACACACACACACACACACAGCTTACTGGGGTACTCCTCATAGGCCTACAGAGACACACACACACACACACAGCTTACTGGGGTACTCCTCATAGGCCTACAGAGACACACACACACACACAGCTTACTGGGGTACTCCTCATAGGCCTACAGAGACACACACACACAGCTTACTGGGGTACTCCTCATAGGCCTACAGAGACAACACACACACACACACACACACAGCTTACTGGGGTACTCCTCATAGGCCTACAGAGACACACACACAGCTTACTGGTGTACTCCTCATAGGCCTACAGAGACACACACACACAGCTTACTGGTGTACTCCTCATAGGCCTACAGAGACACACACACAGCTTACTGGGGTACTCCTCATAGGCCTACAGAGACACACACACACAGCTTACTGGTGTACTCCTCATAGGCCTACAGAGACACACACACAGCTTACTGGGGTACTCCTCATAGGCCTACAGAGACACACACACACAGCTTACTGGGGTACTCCTCATAGGCCTACAGAGACAATACACACACACACACAGCTTACTGGGGTACTCCTCATAGGCCTACAGAGACACACACACAGCTTACTGGTGTACTCCTCATAGGCCTACAGAGACAATACACACAGCTTACTGGGGTACTCCTCATAGGCCTACAGAGACACACACACAGCTTACTGGGGTACTCCTCATAGGCCTACAGAGACAATACACACAGCTTACTGGTGTACTCCTCATAGGCCTACAGAGACACACACACAGCTTACTGGGGTACTCCTCATAGGCCTACAGAGACAATACACACACACACAGCTTACTGGGGTACTCCTCATAGGCCTACAGAGACACACACACAGCTTACTGGGGTACTCCTCATAGGCCTACAGAGACAATACACACACACACAGCTTACTGGGGTACTCCTCATAGGCCTACAGAGACAACACACACAGCTTACTGGGGTACTCCTCATAGGCCTACAGAGACACACACACAGCTTACTGGTGTACTCCTCATAGGCCTACAGAGACACACACACAGCTTACTGGGGTACTCCTCATAGGCCTACAGAGACACACACACAGCTTACTGGGGTACTCCTCATAGGCCTACAGAGACAACACACACAGCTTACTGGGGTACTCCTCATAGGCCTACAGAGACACACACACACACACAGCTTACTGGGGTACTCCTCATAGGCCTACAGAGACACACACACAGCTTACTGGGGTACTCCTCATAGGCCTACAGAGACACACACACAGCTTACTGGGGTACTCCTCATAGGCCTACAGAGACAACACACACAGCTTACTGGGGTACTCCTCATAGGCCTACAGAGACACACACACAGCTTACTGGGGTACTCCTCATAGGCCTACAGAGACACACACACAGCTTACTGGGGTACTCCTCATAGGCCTACAGAGACAACACACACAGCTTACTGGGGTACTCCTCATAGGCCTACAGAGACACACACACAGCTTACTGGTGTACTCCTCATAGGCCTACAGAGACACACACACAGCTTACTGGGGTACTCCTCATAGGCCTACAGAGACACACACACACAGCTTACTGGGGTACTCCTCATAGGCCTACAGAGACAACACACAGCTTACTGGGGTATTCTCAGGCCTACAGAGACACACACACACACACAGCTTACTGGGGTACTCCTCATAGGCCTACAGAGACACACACACAGCTTACTGGGGTACTCTCATAGGCCTACAGAGACACACACACACACAGCTTACTGGGGTACTCCTCATAGGCATACAGACACACACACAGCTTACTGGGGTACTCCTCATAGGCCTACAGAGACACACACACACACACAGCTTACTGGGGTACTCCTCATAGGCCTACAGAGACACACACACACACACAGCTTACTGGGGTACTCCTCATAGGCCTACAGAGACACACACACACACACAGCTTACTGGGGTACTCCTCATAGGCATACAGACACACACACAGCTTACTGGGGTACTCCTCATAGGCCTACAGAGACACACACACACACACAGCTTACTGGGGTACTCCTCATAGGCCTACAGAGACAACACACACACACACACAGCTTACTGGGGTACTCCTCATAGGCCTACAGAGACAACACACACACAGCTTACTGGGGTACTCCTCATAGGCCTACAGAGACACACACACAGCTTACTGGGGTACTCCTCATAGGCCTACAGAGACACACACACACACAGCTTACTGGGGTACTCCTCATAGGCCTACAGAGACAACACACACACACACAGCTTACTGGGGTACTCCTCATAGGCCTACAGAGACACACACACAGCTTACTGGTGTACTCCTCATAGGCCTACAGAGACAACACACACAGCTTACTGGGGTACTCCTCATAGGCCTACAGAGACACACACACAGCTTACTGGTGTACTCATAGGCCTACAGAGACACACACACAGCTTACTGGGGTACTCTCATAGGCCTACAGAGACACACACACACACACAGCTTACTGGGGTACTCCTCATAGGCCTACAGAGACACACACACAGCTTACTGGGGGTACTCCTCATAGGCCTACAGAGACACACACACAGCTTACTGGGGTACTCCTCAGGCCTACAGAGACACACACACAGCTTACTGGGGTACTCCTCATAGGCCTACAGAGACACACACAGCTTACTGGGGTACTCCTCATAGGCCTACAGAGACACACACACACACAGCTTACTGGGGCACTCTCATAGGCCTACAGAGACACACACACACAGCTTACTGGGGTACTCCTCAGGCCTACAGAGACACACACACACAGCTTACTGGGGTACTCCTCATAGGCCTACAGAGACACACACACAGCTTACTGGGGTACTCCTCATAGGCCT
Source organism: Oncorhynchus nerka (assembly GCF_034236695.1). Lineage (NCBI taxonomy): Eukaryota > Metazoa > Chordata > Actinopteri > Salmoniformes > Salmonidae > Oncorhynchus > Oncorhynchus nerka. The sequence goes on from NC_088403.1 coordinate 1,927,709, forward strand.
ACAGAGACAACACACACAGCTTACTGGGGTACTCCTCATAGGCCTACAGAGACACACACACAGCTTACTGGGGTACTCCTCATAGGCCTACAGAGACAACACACACACAGCTTACTGGGGTACTCCTCATAGGCCTACAGAGACAACACACACACACACAGCTTACTGGGGTACTCCTCATAGGCCTACAGAGACACACACACAGCTTACTGGGGTATTCCCTCATAGGCCTACAGAGACAACACACACACACAGCACACAGGCCTACTGGGGTACTCTCATAGGCCTACAGAGACAACACACACACAGCTTACTGGGGTACTCTCATAGGCCTACAGAGACACACACACAGCTTACTGGGGCAGGCCTACAGAGACACAGCTTACTGGGGTACTCTCATAGGCCTACAGAGACACACACAGCTTACTGGGGTACTCCTCATAGGCCTACAGAGACAACACACACACACACAGCTTACTGGGGTACTCCTCATAGGCCTACAGAGACACACACAGCTTACTGGGGTACTCCTCATAGGCCTACAGAGACACACACAGCTTACTGGGGTACTCCTCATAGGCCTACAGAGACAACACACACAGCTTACTGGGGTACTCCTCATAGGCCTACAGAGACAACACACAGCTTACTGGGGTACTCCTCATAGGCCTACAGAGACACACACAGCTTACTGGGGTACTCCTCATAGGCCTACAGAGACACACACAGCTTACTGGTGTACATAGGCCAACAGAGACACACACACAGCTTACTGGGGTACTCCTCATAGGCCTACAGAGACACACACACAGCTTACTGGGGTACTCATAGGCCTACAGAGACACACACACAGCTTACTGGGGTACTCCTCATAGGCCTACAGAGACACACACACAGCTTACTGGGGTACTCCTCATAGGCCTACAGAGACACACACACAGCTTACTGGGGTACTCCTCATAGGCCTACAGAGACACACACACAGCTTACACACCTACACACACAGCTTACTGGGGTACTCCTCATAGGCCTACAGAGACACACACACACAGCTTACTGGGGTACTCCTCATAGGCCTACAGAGACACACACACACAGCTACTGGGGTACTCTCATAGGCCTACAGAGACACACACAGCTTACTGGGGTACTCATAGGCCTACAGAGACAACACACACAGCTTACTGGGGTACTCCTCATAGGCCTACAGAGACACACACACAGCTTACTCATAGGCCTACAGAGACACACACACAGCTTACTGGGGTACTCTCATAGGCCTACAGAGACAAACACACACAGCTTACTGGGGTATTCCTCATAGGCCTACAGAGACACACACACACACACAGCTTACTGGGGTACTCCTCATAGGCCTACAGAGACAACACACACAGCTTACTGGGGTACTCCTCATAGGCCTACAGAGACACACACAGCTTACTGGGTACTCCTCATAGGCCTACAGAGACACACACACACACAGCTTACTGGGGTACTCCTCATAGGCCTACAGAGACACACACACAGCTTACTGGGGTACTCCTCATAGGCCTACAGAGACACACACAGCTTACTGGGGTACTCCTCATAGGCCTACAGAGACACACACACAGCTTACTGGGGTACTCCTCATAGGCCTACAGAGACAACACACACACAGCTTACTGGGGTACTCCTCATAGGCCTACAGAGACACACACACAGCTTACTGGGGTACTCCTCATAGGCCTACAGAGACACACACACAGCTTACTGGGGTACTCATAGGCCTACAGAGACAACACACACAGCTTACTGGGGTACTCCTCATAGGCCTACAGAGACACACACACAGCTTACTGGGGTACATAGGCCTACAGAGACACACACACAGCTTACTGGGGTACTCCTCATAGGCCTACAGAGACACACACACAGCTTACTGGGGTACTCCTCATAGGCCTACAGAGACACACACAGCTTACTGGGGTACTCCTCATAGGCCAACAGAGACAACACACACAGCTTACTGGGGTACTTTCATAGGCCTACAGAGACACACACACACACTCCTCATAGGCCTACAGAGACACACACACAGCTTACTGGGGTACTCATAGGCCTACAGAGACACACACACAGCTTACTGGGGTACATAGGCCTACAGAGACACACACAGCTTACTGGGGTACTCCTCATAGGCCTACAGAGACACACACACAGCTTACTGGGGTACTCCTCATAGGCCTACAGAGACAACACACAGCTTACTGGGGTACTCTCATAGGCCTACAGAGACACACACACAGCTTACTGGGGTACTCCTCATAGGCCTACAGAGACACACACACAGCTTACTGGGGTACTCTCATAGGCCTACAGAGACACACACAGCTTACTGGGGTATTCCTCATAGGCCTACAGAGACACACACACACAGCTTACTGGGGTACTCTCATAGGCCTACAGAGACAACACACAGCTTACTGGGGTACTCTCATAGGCCTACAGAGACACACACACAGCTTACTGGGGTACTCCTCATAGGCCTACAGAGACACACACACAGCTATGGGGTACTCCTCATAGGCCTACAGAGACAACACACACACAGCAGCTTCATAGGCCTACAGAGACACACACACAGCTTACTGGGGTACTCCTCATAGGCCTACAGAGACACACACACAGCTTACTGGGGTACTCCTCATAGGCCTACAGAGACAACACACAGCACTGGGGTACACCTACAGAGACAACTTACTGGGGTACTCCTCATAGGCCTACAGAGACACACAGCTTACTGGGGTACTCCTCATAGGCCTACAGAGACACACACAGCTTACTGGGGTACTCCTCATAGGCCTACAGAGACACACACACACTGGGGTACATAGGCCAACAGAGACAACACACAGCTTACTGGGGTACTCCTCATAGGCCTACAGAGACACACACACAGCTTACTGGGGTACCTCATAGGCCTACAGAGACACACACACAGCTTACTGGGGTACTCCTCATAGGCCTACAGAGACACACACACAGCTTACTGGGGTACTCATAGGCCTACAGAGACACACACACAGCTTACTGGGGTAATTCCTCAGGCCTACAGAGACACACACACAGCTTACTGGGGTACTCCTCATAGGCCTACAGAGACACACACAGCTTACTGGGGTATTCTCATAGGCCTACAGAGACAACACACACAGCTTACTGGGGTACTCTCAGGCCTACAGAGACAATACACACACAGCTTACTGGGGTACTCCTCATAGGCCTACAGAGACACACACAGCTTACTGGGGTACTCCTCATAGGCCAACAGAGACACACACACAGCTTACTGGGGTACTCCTCATAGGCCTACAGAGACACACACACAGCTTACTGGGGTACTCCTCATAGGCCAACAGAGACACACACACAGCTTACTGGGGTACTCCTCATAGGCCTACAGAGACAATACACACATTTGTTAAACATCCATCCATCCATAACCAGTCAATAGTTTGGACACACCTACTCATTCCAGGTTTTACTATTTTCTACATTGTAGAATAATAGTGAAGACATCAAAACTATGAAATAACACGTATGGAATCATGTAGTAACCAAAAAAAGTCAAAATCAAAATATATTTTAGATTCTTCAAAGTATCCACCTTTTGCCATGATGACAGCTTTGCTCACTCTTGGCATTCTCTCAACCAGCTTCACCTGGAATGCTTTTCCAACAGTCTTGAAGGAGTTCCCACATATGCGGAGCACTTTTATTCCTTCACTCTGCGGTCCAACTCATCCCAAACCATCTCAATTGGGTTGAGGTCGGGTGATTGTGGAGGCCAGGTCATCTGATGCAACACTCCATCACTCTCCTTCTTGGTCAAATAGCCCTTACACAGCCTGGAGGTGTGTTGGGTCATTGTCCTGTTGAAAAACAAATGATAGTCCCACCAAGCCCAAACCAGATGGGATGGAGTATCACTGCAGAATGCTGTGGTAGCCATGCTGGTTAAGTGTGCCTTGAATTCTAAATAAATCACAGACAGTGGCGCCAGCAAAGCACCATCACACCTCCTCCTCCATGCTTCACGGTGGGAACCACACGTGGAGATCATCTGTTCACCTACACTGCGTCTCACAAAGACACGGCGGTTGTAACCAAAAATCTCAAATTTGGACTCATCAGACCAAAGGACAGATTTCCACCAATCTAATGTCTATTGTGTTTCTTGGCCCAAGCAAGTCTCTTCTTCTTATTGGTGTCCTCTAGTAGTGGTTTCTGGCCCAACAATACTGTTTCTTCTTATTGGTGTCCTTTAGTAGTGGTTTCTGGCCCAACAATACTGTTTCTTCTTATTGGTGTCCTTTAGTAGTGGGTTCTGGCCCAACAATACTGTTTCTTCTTATTGGTGTCCTTTAGTAGTGGTTTCTGGCCCAACAATACTGTTTCTTCTTATTGCTCGTGTTTCTTGGCCCAAGCAAGTCTCTTCTTCTTATTGGTGTCCTTTAGTAGTGGTTTCTTTGCAGCAATTCGACCATGAAGGCCTGATTCACGCAGTCTCCTCTGAACAGTTGATGTTGAGATGTGTCTGTTACTAGAACTCTGTGAAGCATTTATTTTGGCTGCAATCTGAGGCTGGTAACTCTAATGAACTTATCCTCTGCAGCAGAGGTAACTCTGGGTCTTCCTTTCCTGTGGCGGTCCTCATGAGAGCCAGTTTCATCATAGCACTTGATGGTTTTTGTGACTGCACTTGAAGAAACTTTCAAAGTTCTTGAAATCTTCCCGATTGACTGCTCTTCATGTCTTACAGTAATGATGGGACTGTCGTTTCTCTTTGCTTATTTGAGCTGTTCTTGCCATAATATGGACTTGGTCTTTTACCAAATAGGACTATCTTCTGTATACCACCCCTACCTTGTCACAACAAAACTGATTGGCTCAAACGCATTAAGGAAAAAAAATCCACAAACTAACTTAACAAGGCACACAAGATAATTGAAATTCATTCCAGGTGACTACCTCATGAAGCTGGTTGAGAGAATGCCAAGAGTGTGCAAAGCTGTCTTCAAGGCACAGGGTGGCTACTTTCAAGAATCTCAAACATAAAAGG
>NC_088403.1:1933315-2008973 GCF_034236695.1 Oncorhynchus nerka
GTAAATCTCTGATATGTTGGGGTTTATAGCAGGGTGTAATGGTAAATCTCTGATATGTTGGGGTTTATAGCAGGTGTAATGGTAAATCTCTGATATGTTGGGGTTTATAGCAGGGTGTAATGGTAAATCTCTGATATGTTTTGGTGGTAAATCTTATAGCAGGGTGTAATGGTAATCTCTGATATGTTGTTAGTTAGATGTCTCTAGTGGGGTTTATAGCAGGGTGTAATGGTAAATCTGATATGTTGGGGTTATAGCAGAGTGTAATGGGGTTTATAGCAGGGGGTGTAATGGTAAATCTCTGATATGTTGGGGTTTATAGCAGGGTGTAATGGTAAATCTCTGATATGTTGGGGTTTATAGCAGGGTGTAATGGTAAATCTCTGATATGTTGGGGTTTATAGCAGGGTGTAATGGTACATCTCTGATATGTTGGGGTTTATAGCAGGGTGTAATGGTACATCTCTGATATGTTGGGGTTTATAGCAGGGTGTAATGGTAAATCTCTGATATGTTTTAGTGTAGATGGTAAATCTCTGATATGTTGGGGTTTATAGCAGGGTGTAATGGTAAATCTCTGATATGTTGTTTAGTTAGATGTAAATCTCTGATATGTTGGGGTTTATAGCAGGGTGTAATGGTAAATCTCTGATATGTTGGGGTTTATAGCAGGGTGTAATGGTAAATCTCTGATATGTTGGGGTTTATAGCAGGGTGTAATGGTAAATATCTGATATGTTGGGGTTTATAGCAGGGTGTAATGGTAAATCTCTGATATGTTGGGGTTTATAGCAGGGTGTAATGGTAGAGCTCTGATATGTTGTTAGTTAGATGTCTCTAGTGGTGTTTATAGCAGGGTGTAATGGTAAATCTCTGATATGTTGGTTAGGTTTATAGTTTATAGGGTGTAATGGTAAATCTCTGATATGTTGGGGTTTATAGCAGGGTGTAATGGTAAATCTCTGATATGTTGGGGTTTATAGCAGGGTGTAATGGTAAATCTCTGATATGTTGGGGTTTATAGCAGGTGTAATGGTAAATCTCTGATATGTTGGGGTTTATAGCAGGGTGTAATGGTAAATCTCTGATATGTTGGGGTTTATAGCAGGGTGTAATGGTAAATCTCTGATATGTTGGGGTTTATAGCAGGGTGTAATGGTAAATCTCTGATATGTTGGGGTTTATAGCAGGGTGTAATGGTAAATCTCTGATATGTTGTTAGGGTTAATGGTAAATCTCTGATATGTTGGGGTTTATAGCAGGGTGTAATGGTAAATCTCTGATATGTTGGGGTTTATAGCAGGGTGTAATGGTAAATCTCTGATATGTTGGGGTTTATAGCAGGGTGTAATGGTAAATCTCTGATATGTTGATATGTTAGTGGGGTTTATAGCAGGGTGTAATGGTAAATCTCTGATATGTTGGGGTTTATAGCAGGGTGTAATGGTAAATCTCTGATATGTTGGGGTTTATAGCAGGGTGTAATGGTAAATCTCTGATATGTTGGGGTTTATAGCAGGGTGTAATGGTAAATCTCTGATATGTTGGGGTTTATAGCAGGGTGTAATGGTAAATCTTAGATATGTTGGGGTTTATAGCAGGGTGTAATGGTAAATCTCTGATATGTTGTTAGTTAGATGTCTCTAGTGGGGTTTATAGCAGGGTGTAATGGTAAATCTCTGATATGTTGGGGTTTATAGCAGGGTGTAATGGTAAATCTCTGATATGTTGGGGTTTATAGCAGGGTGTAATGGTAAATCTCTGATATGTTGGGGTTTATAGCAGGGTGTAATGGTAAATCTCTGATATGTTGGGGTTTATAGCAGGGTGTAATGGTAGAGCTCTGATATGTTGTTAGTTAGATGTCTCTAGTGGGGTTTATAGCAGGGTGTAATGGTAAATCTCTGATATGTTGGGGTTTATAGCAGGGTGTAATGGTAAATCTCTGATATGTTGGGGTTTATAGCAGGGTGTAATGGTAAATCTCTGATATGTTGGGGTTTATAGCAGGGTGTAATGGTAAATCTCTGATATGTTGGGGTTTATAGCAGGGTGTAATGGTAAATCTCTGATATGTTGGGGTTTATAGCAGGGTGTAATGGTAAATCTCTGATATGTTGGGGTTTATAGCAGGGTGTAATGGTAAATCTCTGATATGTTGGGGTTTATAGCAGGGTGTAATGGTAATCTCTGATATGTTGTTGTTATATGTTGGGGTTTATAGCAGGGTGTAATGGTAAATCTCTGATATATGTTTTAGCAGTTAGATGGTTGGGGTTTATAGCAGGGTGTAATGGTAAATCTCTGATATGTTGGGGTTTATAGCAGGTTGTAATGGTAAATCTCTGATATGTTGGGGTTTATAGCAGGGTGTAATGGTAAATCTCTGATATGTTGGGGTTTATAGCAGGGTGTAATGGTAAATCTCTGATATGTTGGGGTTTATAGCAGGGTGTAATGGTAAATCTCTGATATGTTGGGGTTTATAGCAGGGTGTAATGGTAAATCTCTGATATGTTGGGGTTTATAGCAGGGTGTAATGGTAAATCTCTGATATGTTGGGGTTTATAGCAGGGTGTAATGGTAAATCTCTGATATGTTGGGGTTTATAGCAGGGTGTAATGGTAAATCTCTGATATGTTGGGGTTTATAGCAGGGTGTAATGGTAAATCTCTGATATGTTGGGGTTTATAGCAGGGTGTAATGGTAAATCTCTGATATGTTGGGGTTTATAGCAGGGTGTAATGGTAAATCTCTGATATGTTGGGGTTTATAGCAGGGTGTAATGGTAAATCTCTGATATGTTGGGGTTTATAGCAGGGTGTAATGGTAAATCTCTGATATGTTGGGGTTAGATGTCTCTAGTGGGGTTTATAGCAGGGTGTAATGGTAAATCTCTGATATGTTGGGGTTTATAGCAGGGTGTAATGGTAAATCTCTGATATGTTGGGGTTTATAGCAGGGTGTAATGGTAAATCTCTGATATGTTGGGGTTTATAGCAGGGTGTAATGGTAAATCTCTGATATGTTGGGGTTTATAGCATGGTAAATCTCTGGTTGTAATGGTAAATCTCTGATATGTTGTTTTAGTTAGATGTCTCTAGTGGGGTTTATAGCAGGGTGTAATGGTAAATCTCTGATATGTTGGGGTTTATAGCAGGGTGTAATGGTAAATCTCTGATATGTTGGGGTTTATAGCAGGGTGTAATGGTAAATCTCTGATATGTTGGGGTTTATAGCAGGGTGTAATGGTAAATCTCTGATATGTTGGGGTTTATAGCAGGGTGTAATGGTAAATCTCTGATATGTTGGGGTTTATAGCAGGGTGTAATGGTAAATCTCTGATATGTTGGGGTTTATAGCAGGGTGTAATGGTAAATCTCTGATATGTTGGGGTTTATAGCAGGGTGTAATGGTAAATCTCTGATATGTTGTTAGTTAGATGTCTCTAGTGGGGTTTATAGCAGGGTGTAATGGTAAATCTCTGATATGTTGTTAGTTAGATGTCTCTAGTGGGGTTTATAGCAGGGTGTAATGGTAAATCTCTGATATGTTGGGGTTTATAGCAGGGTGTAATGGTAAATCTCTGATATGTTGGGGTTTATAGCAGGGTGTAATGGTAAATCTCTGATATGTTGGGGTTTATAGCAGGGTGTAATGGTAAATCTCTGATATGTTGGGGTTTATAGCAGGGTGTAATGGTAAATCTCTGATATGTTGGGGTTTATAGCAGGGTGTAATGGTAAATCTCTGATATGTTGGGGTTTATAGCATAATGGTAAATCTCTGATATGTTGGGGTTTATAGCAGGTGTAATGGTAAATCTCTGATATGTTGGGGTTTATAGCAGGGTGTAATGGTAAATCTCTGATATGTTGGGGTTTATAGCAGGGTGTAATGGTAAATCTCTGATATGTTGGGGTTTATAGCAGGGTGTAATGGTAAATCTCTGATATGTTGGGGTTTATAGCAGGGTGTAATGGTAAATATCTGATATGTTGGGGTTTATAGCAGGGTGTAATGGTAAATCTCTGATATGTTGGGGTTTATAGCAGGGTGTAATGGTAAATCTCTGATATGTTGGGGTTTATAGCAGGGTGTAATGGTAAATCTCTGATATGTTGATATGTATGTTGGGGTTTATAGCAGGGTGTAATGGTAAATCTCTGATATATAGTTGGGGTTTATAGCAGGGTGTAATGGTAAATCTCTGATATGTTGGGGTCTATAGCAGGGTGTAATGGTAAATCTCTGATATGTTGGGGTTTATAGCAGGGTGTAATGGTAAATCTCTGATATAGCAGGGTGTAATGGTAAATCTCTGATATGTTGGGGTTTATAGCAGGGTGTAATGGTAAATCTCTGATATAGCAGGGTGTAATGGTAAATCTCTGATATGTTGGGGTTTATAGCAGGGTGTAATGGTAAATCTCTGATATGTTGGGGTTTATAGCAGGGTGTAATGGTAAATCTCTGATATGTTGGGGTTTATAGCAGGGTGTAATGGTAAATCTCTGATATGTTGGGGTTTATAGCAGGGTGTAATGGTAAATCTCTGATATGTTGGGGTTTATAGCAGTGTAATGGTGATAATGGTAATGGTAAATCTCTGATATGTTGGGGTTTATAGCAGGGTGTAATGGTAAATCTCTGATATGTTGGGGTTTATAGCAGGGTGTAATGGTAAATCTCTGATATGTTGTTTATAGCAGGGTGTAATGGTAAATCTCTGATATGTTGGGGTTTATAGCAGGGTGTAATGGTAAATCTCTGATATGTTGTTTTAGGGTGTAATTAAATCTCTGATATGTTGGGGTTTATAGCAGGGTGTAATGGTAAATCTCTGATATGTTGGGGTTTATAGCAGGGTGTAATGGTAAATCTCTGATATGTTGGGGTTTATAGCAGGGTGTAATGGTAAATCTCTGATATGTTGGGGTTTATAGCAGGGTGTAATGGTAAATCTCTGATATGTTGGGGTTTATAGCAGGGTGTAATGGTAAATCTCTGATATGTTGGGGTTTATAGCAGGGTGTAATGGTAAATCTCTGATATGTTGGGGTTTATAGCAGGGTGTAATGGTAAATCTCTGATATGTTGGGGTTTATAGCAGGTGTAATGGTAAATCTCTGATATGGTAAATCTCTGATATGTTGGGGTTTATAGCAGGGTGTAATGGTAAATCTCTGATATGTCTCTTGGGGTTTATAGCAGGGTGTAATGGTAAATCTCTGATATGTTGGGGTTTATAGCAGGGTGTAATGGTAAATCTCTGATATGTTGGGGTTTATAGCAGGGTGTAATGGTAAATCTCTGATATGTTGGGGTTTATAGCAGGTGTAATGGTAAATCTCTGATATGTTGGGGTTTATAGCAGGGTGTAATGGTAAATCTCTGATATGTTGGGGTTTATAGCAGGGTGTAATGGTAAATCTCTGATATGTTGGGGTTTATAGCAGGGTGTAATGGTAAATCTCTGATATGTTGGGGTTTATAGCAGGGTGTAATGGTAAATCTCTGATATGTTGGGGTTTATAGCAGGTTGTAATGGTAAATCTCTGATAGATGTCTCTTGGGGTTTATAGCAGGGTGTAATGGTAAATCTCTGATATGTTGGGGTTTATAGCAGGGTGTAATGGTAAATCTCTGATATGTTGGGGTTTATAGCAGGGTGTAATGGTAAATCTCTGATATGTTGGGGTTTATAGCAGGGTGTAATGGTAAATCTCTGATATGTTGGGGTTTATAGCAGGGTGTAATGGTAAATCTCTGATATGTTGGGGTTTATAGCAGGGTGTAATGGTAAATCTCTGATATGTTGGGGTTTATAGCAGGGTGTAATGGTAAATCTCTGATATGTTGGGGTTTATAGCAGGGTGTAATGGTAAATCTCTGATATGTTGGGGTTTATAGCAGGGTGTAATGGTAAATCTCTGATATGTTGGGGTTTATAGCAGGGTGTAATGGTAAATCTCTGATATGTTGGGGTTTATAGCAGGGTGTAATGGTAAATCTCTGATATGTTGATATGTTGGGGTTTATAGCAGGGTGTAATGGTAAATCTCTGATATGTTGGGGTTTATAGCAGGGTGTAATGGTAAATCTCTGATATGTTGGGGTTTATAGCAGGGTGTAATGGTAAATCTCTGATATGTTGGGGTTTATAGCAGGGTGTAATGGTAAATCTCTGATATGTTGGGGTTTATAGCAGGGTGTAATGGTAAATCTCTGATATGTTGGGGTTTATAGCAGGGTGTAATGGTAAATCTCTGATATGTTGGGGTTTATAGCAGGGTGTAATGGTAAATCTCTGATATGTTGGGGTTTATAGCAGGGTGTAATGGTAAATCTCTGATATGTTGGGGTTTATAGCAGGGTGTAATGGTAAATCTCTGATATGTTGGGGTTTATAGCAGGGTGTAATGGTAAATCTCTGATATGTTGGGGTTTATAGCAGGGTGTAATGGTAAATCTCTGATATGTTGGGGTTTATAGCAGGGTGTAATGGTAAATCTCTGATATGTTGGGGTTTATAGCAGGGTGTAATGGTAAATCTCTGATATGTTGGGGTTTATAGCAGGGTGTAATGGTAAATCTCTGATATGTTGATATGTTGGGGTTTATAGCAGGGTGTAATGGTAAATCTCTGATATGTTGGGGTTTATAGCAGGGTGTAATGGTAAATCTCTGATATGTTGGGGTTTATAGCAGGGTGTAATGGTAAATCTCTGATATGTTGGGGTTTATAGCAGGGTGTAATGGTAAATCTCTGATATGTTGGGGTTAATGGTAAATCTCTGATATGTTGGGGTTTATAGCAGGGTGTAATGGTAAATCTCTGATATGTTGGGGTTTATAGCAGGGTGTAATGGTAAATCTCTGATATGTTGGGGTTTTAGCAGGGTGTAATGGTAAATCTCTGATATGTTGGGGTTTATAGCAGGGTGTAATGGTAAATCTCTGATATGTTGGGGTTTATAGCAGGGTGTAATGGTAAATCTCTGATATGTTGGGGTTTATAGCAGGGTGTAATGGTAAATCTCTGATATGTTGGGGTTTATAGCAGGGTGTAATGGTAAATCTCTGATATGTTGGGGTTTATAGCAGGGTGTAATGGTAAATCTCTGATATGTTGGGGTTTATAGCAGGGTGTAATGGTAAATCTGTTAGTTATGTCTCTTGGGGTTTATAGCAGGGTGTAATGGTAAATCTCTGATATGTTGGGGTTTATAGCAGGGTGTAATGGTAAATCTCTGATATGTTGGGGTTTATAGCAGGGTGTAATGGTAAATCTCTGATATGTTGGGGTTTATAGCAGGGTGTAATGGTAAATCTCTGATATGTTGGGGTTTATAGCAGGGTGTAATGGTAAATCTCTGATATGTTGGGGTTTATAGCAGGGTGTAATGGTAAATCTCTGATATGTTGGGGTTTATAGCAGGGTGTAATGGTAAATCTCTGATATGTTGGGGTTTATAGCAGGGTGTAATGGTAAATCTCTGATATGTTGGGGTTTATAGCAGGGTGTAATGGTAAATCTCTGATATGTTGGGATGTCTCTAGTGGGGTTTATAGCAGGGTGTAATGGTAAATCTCTGATATGTTGGGGTTTATAGCAGGGTGTAATGGTAAATCTCTGATATGTTGGGGTTTATAGCAGGGTGTAATGGTAAATCTCTGATGTGTTGGGTTTTATAGCAGGGTGTAATGGTAAATCTCTGATATGTTGGGGTTTATAGCAGGGTGTAATGGTAAATCTCTGATATGTTGGGGTTTATAGCAGGGTGTAATGGTAAATCTCTGATATGTTGGGGTTTATAGCAGGGTGTAATGGTAAATCTATAGCAGGGTGTAATGGTAAATCTCTGATATGTTGGGGTTTATAGCAGGGTGTAATGGTAAATCTCTGATATGTTGGGGTTTATAGCAGGGTGTAATGGTAAATCTCTGATATGTTGGGGTTTATAGCAGGGTGTAATGGTAAATCTCTGATATGTTGGGGTTTTAGGGTGTAATGGTAAAGATGTCTCTAGTTGGGGTTTATAGCAGGGTGTAATGGTAAATCTCTGATATGTTGGGGTTTATAGCAGGGTGTAATGGTAAATCTCTGATATGTTGGGGTTTATAGCAGGGTGTAATGGTAAATCTCTGATATGTTGGGGTTTATAGCAGGGTTGGTAAATCTCTGATATGTTGGGGTTTATAGCAGGGTGTAATGGTAAATCTCTGATATGTTGGGGTTTATAGCAGGGTGTAATGGTAAATCTCTGATATGTTGGGGTTTATAGCAGGGTGTAATGGTAAATCTCTGATATGTTGTTAGTTAGATGTCTCTAGTGGGGTTTATAGCAGGGTGTAATGGTACATCTCTGATATGTTGGGGTTTATAGCAGGGTTAGATGTAATGGTTTAAATAATGGTAAATCTCTGATATGTTGGGGTTTATAGCAGGGTGTAATGGTAAATCTCTGATATGTTGGGGTTTATAGCAGGGTGTAATGGTAAATCTCTGATATGTTGGGGTTTATAGCAGGGTGTAATGGTAAATCTCTGATATGTTGGGGTTTATAGCAGGGTGTAATGGTAAATCTCTGATATGTTGGGGTTTATAGCAGGGTGTAATGGTAAATCTCTGATATGTTGGGGTTTATAGCAGGTGTAATGGTAAATCTCTGATATGTTGATATGTCTCTAGTGGGGTTTATAGCAGGGTGTAATGGTAAATCTCTGATATGTTGTTAGTTAGATGTCTCTATGTTGGGGTTTATAGCAGGGTGTAATGGTAAATCTCTGATATGTTGGGGTTTATAGCAGGGTGTAATGGTAAATCTCTGATATGTTGGGGTTTATAGCAGGGTGTAATGGTAAATCTCTGATATGTTGGGGTTTATAGCAGGGTGTAATGGTAAATCTCTGATATGTTGTTGTTAGATGTCTCTAGTGGGTTTATAGCAGGGTGTAATGGTAAATCTCTGATATGTTTATGTCTTGGGGTTTATAGCAGGGTGTAATGGTAAATCTCTGATATGTTGGGGTTTATAGCAGGGTGTAATGGTAAATCTCTGATATGTTGGGGTTTATAGCAGGGTGTAATGGTAAATCTCTGATATGTTGGGGTTTATAGCAGGGTGTAATGGTAAATCTCTGATATGTTGGGGTTTATAGCAGGGTGTAATGGTAAATCTCTGATATGTTGGGGTTTTAGCAGGGTTAATGGGATATGTTGGGGTTTATAGCAGGGTGTAATGGTAAATCTCTGATATGTTGGGGTTTATAGCAGGGTGTAATGGTAAATCTCTGATATGTTGTTAGTTAGATGTCTCTAGTGGGGTTTATAGCAGGGTGTAATGGTAAATCTCTGATATGTTGTTAGTTAGATGTCTCTAGTGGGGTTTATAGCAGGGTGTAATGGTAAATCTCTGATATGTTGGGGTTTATAGCAGGGTGTAATGGTAAATCTCTGATATGTTGGGGTTTATAGCAGGGTGTAATGGTAAATCTCTGATATGTTGGGGTTTATAGCAGGGTGTAATGGTAAATCTCTGATATGTTGATATGTTGGGGTTTATAGCAGGGTGTAATGGTAAATCTCTGATATGTTGTTAGTTAAGATGTCTTTGGGGTTTATAGCAGGGTGTAATGGTAAATCTCTGATATGTTGGGGTTTATAGCAGGGTGTAATGGTAAATCTCTGATATGTTGGGGTTTATAGCAGGGTGTAATGGTAAATCTCTGATATGTTGGGGTTTATAGCAGGGTGTAATGGTAAATCTCTGATATGTTGGGGTTTATAGCAGGGTGTAATGGTAAATCTCTGATATGTTGGGGTTTATAGCAGGTTGTAATGGTAAATCTCTGATATGTTGGGTTTATAGCAGGGTGTAATGGTAAATCTCTGATACGTTGGGGTTTATAGCAGGGTGTAATGGTAAATCTCTGATATGTTGGGGTTTATAGCAGGGTGTAATGGTAAATCTCTGATATGTTGGGGTTTATAGCAGGGTGTAATGGTAAATCTCTGATATGTTGGGGTTTATAGCAGGGTGTAATGGTAAATCTCTGATATGTTGGGGGGGTTTAATGGTAAATCTCTGGGTTGTAATGTTAAATCTCTGATATGTGGGGTTTATAGCAGGGTGTAATGGTAAATCTCTGATATGTTGGGGTTTATAGCAGGGTGTAATGGTAAATCTCTGATATGTTGGGGTTTATAGCAGGGTGTAATGGTAAATCTCTGATATGTTGGGGTTTATAGCAGGGTGTAATGGTAAATCTCTGATATGTTGGGGTTTATAGCAGGGTGTAATGGTAAATCTCTGATATGTTGGGGTTTTTATAGCAGGGTGTAATGGTAAATCTCTGATATGTTGGGGTTTATAGCAGGGTGTAATGGTAAATCTCTGATATGTTGGGGTTTATAGCAGGGTGTAATGGTAAATCTCTGATATGTTGGGGTTTATAGCAGGGTGTAATGGTAAATCTCTGATATGTTGGGGTTTATAGCAGGGTGTAATGGTAAATCTCTGATATGTTGGGGTTTATAGCAGGGTGTAATGGTAAATCTCTGATATGTTGGGGTTTATAGCAGGGTGTAATGGTAAATCTCTGATATGTTGGGGTTAGTTATCTCTGATAGGGTGTAATGGTAAATCTCTGATATGTTGGGGTTTATAGCAGGGTGTAATGGTAAATCTCTGATATGTTGGGGTTTATAGCAGGGTGTAATGGTAAATCTCTGATATGTTGGGGTTTATAGCAGGGTGTAATGGTAAATCTCTGATATGTTGGGGTTTATAGCAGGGTGTAATGGTAAATCTGATATCTGATATGTTGGGGTTTATAGCAGGGTGTAATGGTAAATCTCTGATATGTTGGGGTTTATAGCAGGTGTAATGGTAAATCTCTGATATGTTGGGGTTTATAGCAGGGTGTAATGGTAAATCTCTGATATGTTGGGGTTTATAGCAGGGTGTAATGGTAAATCTCTGATATGTTGGGGTTTATAGCAGGGTGTAATGGTAAATCTCTGATATGTTGTTATATGTCTCTAGTGGGGTTTATAGCAGGGTGTAATGGTAAATCTCTGATATGTTGGGGTTTATAGCAGGGTGTAATGGTAAATCTCTGATATGTTGGGGTTTATAGCAGGGTGTAATGGTAAATCTCTGATATGTTGGGGTTTATAGCAGGGTGTAATGGTAAATCTCTGATATGTTGTTAGTTAGATGTCTTAGTGGGTTTATAGCAGGGTGTAATGGTAAATCTCTGATATGTTGGGGTTTATAGCAGGTTGTAATGGTAAATCTCTGATATGTTGGGGTTTATATTGTTAGGGTGTAATGGTAAATCTCTGATATGTTGGGGTTTATAGCAGGGTGTAATGGTAAATCTCTGATATGTTGTTAGTTAGATGTCTCTAGTGGGGTTTATAGCAGGGTGTAATGGTAAATCTCTGATATGTTGGGGTTTATAGCAGGGTGTAATGGTAAATCTCTGATATGTTGGGGTTTATAGCAGGGTGTAATGGTAAATCTCTGATATGTTGGGGTTTATAGCAGGGTGTAATGGTAAATCTCTGATATGTTGGGGTTTATAGCAGGGTGTAATGGTAAATCTCTGATATGTTGGGGTTTATAGCAGGGTGTAATGGTAAATCTCTGATATGTTGGGGTTTATAGCAGGGTGTAATGGTAAATCTCTGATATGTTGATATGTTGGGGTTTATAGCAGGGTGTAATGGTAAATCTCTGATATGTTGGGGTTTATAGCAGGGTGTAATGGTAAATCTCTGATATGTTGGGGTTTATGGGGTTTATAGCAGGGTGTAATGGTAAATCTCTGATATGTTGGGGTTAGATGTCTCTAGTGGGGTTTATAGCAGGGTGTAATGGTAAATCTCTGATATGTTGGGGTTTATAGCAGGGTGTAATGGTAAATCTCTGATATGTTGGGGTTTATAGCAGGGTGTAATGGTAAATCTCTGATATGTTGGGGTTTATAGCAGGTTGTAATGGTAAATCTCTGATAATGGTTAATGTCTCTGATATGTTGGGGTTTATAGCAGGGTGTAATGGTAAATCTCTGATATGTTAGATGTCTCTAGTGGGGTTTATAGCAGGGTGTAATGGTAAATCTCTGATATGTTGGGGTTTATAGCAGGGTGTAATGGTAAATCTCTGATATGTTGGGGTTTATAGCAGGGTGTAATGGTAAATCTCTGATATGTTGGGGTTTATAGCAGGGTGTAATGGTAAATCTCTGATATGTTGGGGTTTATAGCAGGGTGTAATGGTAAATCTCTGATATGTTGGGGTTTATAGCAGGGTGTAATGGTAAATCTCTGATATGTTGGGGTTTATAGCAGGGTGTAATGGTCTGATCTCTGATATGTTGGGGTTTATAGCAGGGTGTAATGGTAAATCTCTGATATGTTGGGGTTTATAGCAGGGTGTAATGGTAAATCTCTGATATGTTGGGGTTTATAGCAGGGTGTAATGGTAAATCTCTGATATGTTGGGGTTTATAGCAGGGTGTAATGGTAAATCTCTGATATGTTGGGGTTTATAGCAGGGTGTAATGGTAAATCTCTGATATGTTGGGGTTTATAGCAGGGTGTAATGGTAAATCTCTGATATGTTGGGGTTTATAGCAGGGTGTAATGGTAAATCTCTGATATGTTGGGGTTTATAGCAGGGTGTAATGGTAAATCTCTGATATGTTGGGGTTTATAGCAGGGTGTAATGGTAAATCTCTGATATGTTGTTAGTTAGATGTCTCTAGTGGGGTTTATAGCAGGGTGTAATGGTAAATCTCTGATATGTTGGGGTTTATAGCAGGGTGTAATGGTAAATCTCTGATATGTTGGGGTTTATAGCAGGGTGTAATGGTAAATCTCTGATATGTTGTTAGTTAGATGTCCCTAGTGGGGTTTATAGCAGGGTGTAATGGTAAATCTCTGATATGTTGGGGTTTTAGGGTGTAATGGTAAATCTCTGATATGTTGGGGTTTATAGCAGGGTGTAATGGTAAATCTCTGATATGTTGGGGTTTATAGCAGGGTGTAATGGTAAATCTCTGATATGTGGGGTTTATAGCAGGGTGTAATGGTAAATCTCTGATATGTTGGGGTTTATAGCAGGGTGTAATGGTAAATCTCTGATATGTTGGGGTTTATAGCAGGGTGTAATGGTAAATCTCTGATATGTTGGGGTTTATAGCAGGGTGTAATGGTAAATCTCTGATATGTTGAGTTAGATGTCTCTTGGGGTTTATAGCAGGGTGTAATGGTAAATCTCTGATATGTTGATATGTCTCTTGGGGTTTATAGCAGGGTGTAATGGTAAATCTCTGATATGTTGGGGTTTATAGCAGGGTGTAATGGTAAATCTCTGATATGTTGGGGTTTATAGCAGGGTGTAATGGTAAATCTCTGATATGTTGGGGTTTATAGCAGGGTGTAATGGTAAATCTCTGATATGTTGGGGTTTATAGCAGGGTGTAATGGTAAATCTCTGATATGTTGTTAGTTAGGGTTTATAGCAGGGTGTAATGGTAAATCTCTGATATGTTGGGGTTTATAGCAGGGTGTAATGGTAAATCTCTGATATGTTGGGGTTTATAGCAGGGTGTAATGGTAAATCTCTGATATGTTGGGGTTTATAGCAGGGTGTAATGGTAAATCTCTGATATGTTGGGGTTTATAGCAGGGTGTAATGGTAAATCTCTGATATGTTGGGGTTTATAGCAGGGTGTAATGGTAAATCTCTGATATGTTGGGGTTTATAGCAGGGTGTAATGGTAAATCTCTGATATGTTGGGGTTTATAGCAGGGTGTAATGGTAATCTCTGATATGTTGTTATATGTTAGGGGTTTATAGCAGGGTGTAATGGTAAATCTCTGATATGTTGGGGTTTATAGCAGGTGTAATGGTAAATCTCTGATATGTTGGGGTTTATAGCAGGGTGTAATGGTAAATCTCTGATATGTTGGGGTTTATAGCAGGGTGTAATGGTAAATCTCTGATATGTTGGGGTTTATAGCAGGGTGTAATGGTAAATCTCTGATATGTTGGGGTTTATAGCAGGGTGTAATGGTAAATCTCTGATATGTTGGGGTTTATAGCAGGGTGTAATGGTACATCTCTGATATGTTATAGATGTCTTAGTGGGGTTTATAGCAGGGTGTCATGGTAAATCTCTGATATGATGTTAGTTAGATGTCTCTAGTGGGGTTTATAGCAGGGTGTAATGGTAAATCTCTGATATGTTGGGGTTTATAGCAGGGTGTAATGGTAAATCTCTGATATGTTGGGGTTTATAGCAGGGTGTAATGGTAAATCTCTGATATGTTGGGGTTTATAGCAGGTTGTAATGGTAAATCTCTGATATGTTGGGGTTTATAGCAGGGTGTAATGGTAAATCTCTGATATGTTGGGGTTTATAGCAGGGTGTAATGGTAAATCTCTGATATGTTGGGGTTTATAGCAGGGTGTAATGGTAAATCTCTGATATGTTGGGGTTTATAGCAGGTTGTAATGGTAAATCTCTGATATGTTGGGGTTTATAGCAGGGTGTAATGGTAAATCTCTGATATGATGTGGGGTTTAGTGGGGTTTATAGCAGGGTGTAATGGTAAATCTCTGATATGTTGGGGTTTATAGCAGGGTGTAATGGTAAATCTCTGATATGTTGTTAGTTAGGGTGTAATGGTAAATCTCTGATATGTTGGGGTTTATAGCAGGGTGTAATGGTAAATCTCTGATATGTTGGGGTTTATAGCAGGTTGTAATGGTAAATCTCTGATATCTGAGTTATGTTGGGGTTTATAGCAGGTTGTAATGGTAAATATCTGATATGTTGGGGTTTATAGCAGGGTGTAATGGTAAATCTCTGATATGTTGGGGTTTATAGCAGGTTGTAATGGTAAATCTCTGATATGTTGTTAGTTAGATGTCTCAATTGGGGTTTATAGCAGGTTGTAATGGTAAATCTCTGATATGTTGTTAGTTAGATGTCTCTAGTGGGGTTTATAGCAGGGTGTAATGGTAAATCTCTGATATGTTGTTTTAGTTAATGTAAATCTCTGATATGTTGGGGTTTATAGCAGGGTGTAATGGTAAATCTCTGATATGTTGGGGTTTATAGCAGGGTGTAATGGTAAATCTCTGATATGTTGGGGTTTATAGCAGGGTGTAATGGTAAATCTCTGATATGTTGGGGTTTATAGCAGGGTGTAATGGTAAATCTCTGATATGTTGGGGTTTATAGCAGGTGTAATGGTAAATCTCTGATATGTTGGGGTTTATAGCAGGGTGTAATGGTAAATCTCTGATATGTTGGGGTTTATAGCAGGGTGTAATGGTAAATCTCTGATATGTTGGGGTTTATAGCAGGGTGTAATGGTAAATCTCTGATATGTTGGGGTTTATAGCAGGGTGTAATGGTAAATCTCTGATATGTTGTTTGGGGTTTTAGTAATGTCTCTGATATGTTGGGGTTTATAGCAGGGTGTAATGGTAAATCTCTGATATGTTGGGGTTTATAGCAGGGTGTAATGGTAAATCTCTGATATGTTGGGGTTTATAGCAGGGTGTAATGGTAAATCTCTGATATGTTGGGGTTTATAGCAGGGTGTAATGGTAAATCTCTGATATGTTGGGGTTTATAGCAGGGTGTAATGGTAAATCTCTGATATGTTGGGGTTTATAGCAGGGTGTAATGGTAAATCTCTGATATGTTGGGGTTTATAGCAGGGTGTAATGGTAAATCTCTGATATGTTGGGGTTTATAGCAGGGTGTAATGGTAAATCTCTGATATGTTGGGGTTTATAGGGTGTAATGGTAATCTCTGATATGTTGGGGTTTATAGCAGGGTGTAATGGTAAATCTCTGATATGTTGGGGTTTATAGCAGGGTGTAATGGTAAATCTCTGATATGTTGTTAGTTAGATGTCTCTAGTGGGGTTTATAGCAGGGTGTAATGGTAAATCTCTGATATGTTGGGGTTTATAGCAGGGTGTAATGGTAAATCTCTGATATGTTGGGGTTTATAGCAGGGTGTAATGGTAAATCTCTGATATGTTGGGGTTTATAGCAGGGTGTAATGGTAAATCTCTGATATGTTGGGGTTTATAGCAGGGTGTAATGGTAAATCTCTGATATGTTGGTTAGATGTTTGGTGTTTATAGCAGGGTGTAATGGTAAATCTCTGATATGTTGGGGTTTATAGCAGAGTGTAATGGTAAATCTCTGATATGTTGGGGTTTATAGCAGGGTGTAATGGTAAATCTCTGATATGTTGGGGTTTATAGCAGGGTGTAATGGTAAATCTCTGATATGTTGAGTTAGATGTCTCTGGGGTTTATAGCAGGGTGTAATGGTAAATCTCTGATATGTTGGGGTTTATAGCAGGGTGTAATGGTAAATCTCTGATATGTTGGGGTTTATAGCAGGGTGTAATGGTAAATCTCTGATATGTTGGGGTTTATGGGGCAGGGTGTAATGGTAAATCTCTGATATGTTGGGGTTTATAGCAGGGTGTAATGGTATCTCTGATCTCTGATATGTTGGGGTTTATAGCAGGGTGTAATGGTAAATCTCTGATATGTTGGGGTTTATAGCAGGGTGTAATGGTAAATCTCTGATATGTTGGGGTTTATAGCAGGGTGTAATGGTAAATCTCTGATATGTTGGGGTTTATAGCAGGGTGTAATGGTAAATCTCTGATATGTTGTTAGTTAGATGTTTATGGGGTTTATAGCAGGGTGTAATGGTAAATCTCTGATATGTTGGGGTTTATAGCAGGGTGTAATGGTAAATCTCTGATATGTTGGGGTTTATAGCAGGGTGTAATGGTAAATCTCTGATATGTTGTTAGATGTTTAGTGGGGTTTATAGCAGGGTGTAATGGTAAATCTCTGATATGTTGGGGTTAGATGTCTCTAGTGGGGTTTATAGCAGGGTGTAATGGTAAATCTCTGATATGTTGGGGTTTATAGCAGGGTGTAATGGTAAATCTCTGATATGTTGGGGTTTATAGCAGGGTGTAATGGTAAATCTCTGATATGTTGGGGTTTATAGCAGGGTGTAATGGTAAATCTCTGATATGTTGGGGTTTATAGCAGGGTGTAATGGTAAATCTCTGATATGTTTGGGGTTTATAGATAGGGTGTAATGGTAAATCTCTGATATGTTGGGGTTTATAGCAGGGTGTAATGGTAAATCTCTGATATGTTGAGTTAGATGTCTTGGGGTTTATAGCAGGGTGTAATGGTAAATCTCTGATATGTTGGGGTTTATAGCAGGGTGTAATGGTAAATCTCTGATATGTTGGGGTTTATAGCAGGGTGTAATGGTAAATCTCTGATATGTTTGGGGTTTATAGCAGGGTGTAATGGTAAATCTCTGATATGTTGTTAGTTAGATGTCTTAGTTGGGGTTTATAGCAGGGTGTAATGGTAAATCTCTGATATGTTGTTAGTTGTTGGGGTTTATAGCAGGGTGTAATGGTAAATCTCTGATATGTTGGGGTTTATAGCAGGGTGTAATGGTAAATATCTGATATGTTGGGGTTTATAGCAGGGTGTAATGGTAAATCTCTGATATGTTGGGGTTTATAGCAGGGTGTAATGGTAGAGCTCTGATATGTTGTTAGTTAGATGTCTCTAGTGGTGTTTATAGCAGGGTGTAATGGTAAATCTCTGATATGTTGTGGTTTATAGCAGGGTGTAATGGTAAATCTCTGATATGTTGGGGTTTATAGCAGGGTGTAATGGTAAATCTCTGATATGTTGGGGTTTATAGCAGGGTGTAATGGTAAATCTCTGATATGTTGGGGTTTATAGCAGGGTGTAATGGTAAATCTCTGATATGTTGGGGTTTATAGCAGGGTGTAATGGTAAATCTCTGATATGTTGTTAGTTAGGGGTTTATAGCAGGGTGTAATGGTAAATCTCTGATATGTTGGGGTTTATAGCAGAGTGTAATGGTAAATATCTGATATGTTGGGGTTTATAGCAGGGTGTAATGGTAAATCTCTGATATGTTGGGGTTTATAGCAGGGTGTAATGGTAAATCTCTGATATGTTGGGGTTTATAGCAGGGTGTAATGGTAAATCTCTGATATGTTGGGGTTTATAGCAGGGTGTAATGGTAAATCTCTGATATGTTGGGGTTTATAGCAGGGTGTAATGGTAAATCTCTGATATGTTGGGGTTTATAGCAGGGTGTAATGGTAAATCTCTGATAATGTTAGGGTGTAATGTAAATCTCTGATATGTTGGGGTTTATAGCAGGGTGTAATGGTAAATCTCTGATATGTTGGGGTTTATAGCAGGGTGTAATGGTAAATCTCTGATATGTTGGGGTTTATAGCAGGGTGTAATGGTAAATCTCTGATATGTTGGGGTTTATAGCAGGGTGTAATGGTAAATCTCTGATATGTTGGGGTTTATAGCAGGGTGTAATGGTAAATCTCTGATATGTTGGGGTTTATAGCAGGTTGTAATGGTAAATCTCTGATATGTTGGGGTTTATAGCAGGGTGTAATGGTAAATCTCTGATATGATAGTTAGATGTCTCTTGGGGTTTATAGCAGGGTGTAATGGTAAATCTCTGATATGTTGGGGTTTATAGCAGGGTGTAATGGTAAATCTCTGATATGTTGGGGTTTATAGCAGGGTGTAATGGTAAATCTCTGATATGTTGGGGTTTATAGCAGGGTGTAATGGTAAATCTCTGATATGTTGGGGTTTATAGCAGGGTGTAATGGTAAATCTCTGATATGTTGGTAAATCTCTGATATGTTGGGGTTTATTAAGCAGGATATGTAATGGTAAATCTCTGATATGTTGTTAGTTATGTTGGGGTTTATAGCAGGGTGTAATGGTAAATCTCTGATATGTTGGGGTTTATAGCAGGGTGTAATGGTAAATCTCTGATATGTTGGGGTTTATAGCAGGGTGTAATGGTAAATCTCTGATATGTTGGGGTTTATAGCAGGGTGTAATGGTAAATCTCTGATATGTTGGGGTTTATAGCAGGGTGTAATGGTAAATCTCTGATATGTTGGGGTTTATAGCAGGGTGTAATGGTAAATCTCTGATATGTTGGGGTTTATAGCAGGGTGTAATGGTAAATCTCTGATATGTTGGGGTTTATAGCAGGGTGTAATGGTAAATCTCTGATATGTTGAGTTATGTTGGGGTTTATAGCAGGGTGTAATGGTAAATCTCTGATATGTTGGGGTTTATAGCAGGGTGTAATGGTAAATCTCTGATATGTTGGGGTTTATAGCAGGGTGTAATGGTAAATCTCTGATATGTTGGGGTTTATAGCAGGGTGTAATGGTAAATCTCTGATATGTTGGGGTTTATAGCAGGGTGTAATGGTAAATCTCTGATATGTTGGGGTTTATAGCAGGGTGTAATGGTAAATCTCTGATATGTTGGGGTTTATAGCAGGGTGTAATGGTAAATCTCTGATATGTTGTTAGTTAGATGTCTCTAGTGGGGTTTATAGCAGGGTGTAATGGTAAATCTCTGATATGTTGGGGTTTATAGCAGGTGTAATGGTAAATCTCTGATATGTTGGGGTTTATAGCAGGGTGTAATGGTAAATCTCTGATATGTTGGGGTTTATAGCAGGGTGTAATGGTAAATCTCTGATATGTTGGGGTTTATAGCAGGGTGTAATGGTAAATCTCTGATATGTTGGGGTTTATAGCAGGGTGTAATGGTAAATCTCTGATATGTTGGGGTTTATAGCAGGGTGTAATGGTAAATCTCTGATATGTTGTTAGTTAGATGTCTCTAGTGGGGTTTATAGCAGGGTGTAATGGTAAATCTCTGATATGTTGTTAGTTAGATGTCTCTAGTGGGGTTTATAGCAGGGTGTAATGGTAAATCTCTGATATGTTGGGGTTTATAGCAGGGTGTAATGGTAAATCTCTGATATGTTGGGGTTTATAGCAGGGTGTAATGGTAAATCTCTGATATGTTGGGGTTTATAGCAGGTTGTAATGGTAAATCTCTGATATGTTGGGGTTTATAGCAGGGTGTAATGGTAAATCTCTGATATGTTGGGGTTTATAGCAGGGTGTAATGGTAAATCTCTGATATGTTGGGGTTTATAGCAGGTTGTAATGGTAAATCTCTGATATGTTGGGGTTTATAGCAGGGTGTAATGGTAAATCTCTGATATGTTGGGGTTTATAGCAGGGTGTAATGGTAAATCTCTGATATGTTGGGGTTTATAGCAGGTGTAATGGTAAATCTCTGATATGTTGGGGTTTATAGCAGGTTGTAATGGTAAATCTCTGATATGTTGGGGTTTATAGCAGGGTGTAATGGTAAATCTCTGATATGATAGTTAGTTGGGGTTTATAGCAGGGTGTAATGGTAAATCTCTGATATGTTGTTAGTTAGATGTCTCTAGTGGGGGTTTATAGCAGGGTGTAATGGTAAATCTCTGATATGTTGGGGTTTATAGCAGGGTGTAATGGTAAATCTCTGATATGTTGGGGTTTATAGCAGGGTGTAATGGTAAATCTCTGATATGTTGGGGTTTATAGCAGGGTGTAATGGTAAATCTCTGATATGTTGGGGTTTATAGCAGGGTGTAATGGTAAATCTCTGATATGTTGGGGTTTATAGCAGGGTGTAATGGTAAATCTCTGATATGTTGGGGTTTATAGCAGGGTGTAATGGTAAATCTCTGATATGTTGGGGTTTATAGCAGGTTGTAATGGTAAATCTCTGATATGTTGGGGTTTATAGCAGGGTGTAATGGTAAATCTCTGATATGTTGGGGTTTATAGCAGGGTGTAATGGTAAATCTCTGATATGTTGGGGTTTATAGCAGGGTGTAATGGTAAATCTCTGATATGTTGGGGTTTATAGCAGGTTGTAATGGTAAATCTCTGATATGTTGGGGTTTATAGCAGGGTGTAATGGTAAATCTCTGATATGTTGTTAGTTAGATGTCTCTAGTGGGGTTTATAGCAGGGTGTAATGGTAAATCTCTGATATGTTGGGGTTTATAGCAGGGTGTAATGGTAAATCTCTGATATGTTGGGGTTTATAGCAGGGTGTAATGGTAAATCTCTGATATGTTGGGGTTTATAGCAGGGTGTAATGGTAAATCTCTGATATGTTGGGGTTTATAGCAGGGTGTAATGGTAAATCTCTGATATGTTGTTAGTTAGATGTCTCTAGTGGGGTTTATAGCAGGGTGTAATGGTAAATCTCTGATATGTTGGGGTTTATAGCAGGGTGTAATGGTAAATCTCTGATATGTTGGGGTTTATAGCAGGGTGTAATGGTAAATCTCTGATATGTTGGGGTTTATAGCAGGGTGTAATGGTAAATCTCTGATATGTTGGGGTTTATAGCAGGGTGTAATGGTAAATCTCTGATATGTTGGGGTTTATAGCAGGGTGTAATGGGTAAATCTCTGATATGTTGGGGTTTATAGCAGGGTGTAATGGTAAATCTCTGATATGTTGTTATATGTTGGGGTTTATAGCAGGGTGTAATGGTAAATCTCTGATATGTTGGGGTTTATAGCAGGGTGTAATGGTAAATCTCTGATATGTTGGGGTTTCTAGCAGGGTGTAATGGTAAATCTCTGATATGTTGGGGTTTATAGCAGGTGTAATGGTACATCTCTGATATGTTGGGGTTTCTAGCAGGGTGTAATGGTACATCTCTGATATGTTGGGGTTTATAGCAGGGTGTAATGGTAAATCTCTGATATGTTATGTCTCTAGTGGGGTTTATAGCAGGGTGTAATGGTAAATCTCTGATATGTTGGGGTTTATAGCAGGGTGTAATGGTAAATCTCTGATATGTTGGGGTTTATAGCAGGGTGTAATGGTAAATCTCTGATATGTTGGGGTTTATAGCAGGGTGTAATGGTAAATCTCTGATATGTTGGGGTTTATAGCAGGGTGTAATGGTAAATCTCTGATATGTTGGGGTTTATAGCAGGGTGTAATGGTAAATCTCTGATATGTTGGGGTTTATAGCAGGTTGTAATGGTAAATCTCTGATATGTTGGGGTTTATAGCAGGGTGTAATGGTAAATCTCTGATATGTTGTTAGTTAGATGTCTCTAGTGGGGTTTATAGCAGGGTGTAATGGTAAATCTCTGATATGTTGGGGTTTATAGCAGGGTGTAATGGTAAATCTCTGATATGTTGGGGTTTATAGCAGGGTGTAATGGTAAATCTCTGATATGTTGGGGTTTATAGCAGGGTGTAATGGTAAATCTCTGATATGTTGGGGTTTATAGCAGGGTGTAATGGTAAATCTCTGATATGTTGTTAGTTAGATGTCTCTAGTGGGGTTTATAGCAGGGTGTAATGGTAAATCTCTGATATGTTGGGGTTTATAGCAGGGTGTAATGGTAAATCTCTGATATGTTGGGGTTTATAGCAGGGTGTAATGGTAAATCTCTGATATGTTGGGGTTTATAGCAGGTGTAATGGTACATCTCTGATATGTTGGGGTTTATAGCAGGGTGTAATGGTAAATCTCTGATATGTTGGGGTTTATAGCAGGGTGTAATGGTAAATCTCTGATATGTTGGGGTTTATAGCAGGGTGTAATGGTAAATCTCTGATATGTTGGGGTTTATAGCAGGGTGTAATGGTAAATCTCTGATATGTTGGGGTTTATAGCAGGGTGTAATGGTAAATCTCTGATATGTTGGGGTTTATAGCAGGGTGTAATGGTACATCTCTGATATGATGTTAGTTAGATGTCTCTAGTGGGGTTTATAGCAGGGTGTAATGGTAAATCTCTGATATGTTGGGGTTTATAGCAGGGTGTAATGGTAAATCTCTGATATGTTGGGGTTTATAGCAGGGTGTAATGGTAAATCTCTGATATGTTGGGGTTTATAGCAGGGTGTAATGGTAAATCTCTGATATGTTGGGGTTTATAGCAGGTTGTAATGGTAAATCTCTGATATGTTGGGGTTTATAGCAGGTTGTAATGGTAAATCTCTGATATGTTGGGGTTTATAGCAGGTTGTAATGGTAAATCTCTGATATGTTGGGGTTTATAGCAGGGTGTAATGGTAAATCTCTGATATGTTGGGGTTTATAGCAGGGTTGTAATGGTAAATCTCTGATATGTTGGGGATGTTGGTTAGATGTCTCTAGTGGGGTTTATAGCAGGTTGTAATGGTAAATCTCTGATATGTTGGGGTTTATAGCAGGGTGTAATGGTAAATCTCTGATATGTTGGGGTTTATAGCAGGTTGTAATGGTAAATCTCTGATATGTTGGGGTTTATAGCAGGGTGTAATGGTAAATCTCTGATATGTTGGGGTTTATAGCAGGGTGTAATGGTAAATCTCTGATATGTTGGGGTTTATAGCAGGGTGTAATGGTAAATCTCTGATATGTTGGGGTTTATAGCAGGGTGTAATGGTAAATCTCTGATATGTTGGGGTTTATAGCAGGGTGTAATGGTAGAGCTCTGATATGTTGAGTTAGATGTTAGTGGGGTTTATAGCAGGGTGTAATGGTAAATCTCTGATATGTTGGGGTTTATAGCAGGGTGTAATGGTAAATCTCTGATATGTTGGGGTTTATAGCAGGTTGTAATGGTAAATCTCTGATATGTTGGGGTTTATAGCAGGGTGTAATGGTAAATATCTGATATGTTGGGGTTTATAGCAGGGTGTAATGGTAAATCTCTGATATGTTGGGGTTTATAGCAGGGTGTAATGGTAAATCTCTGATATGTTGGGGTTTATAGCAGGGTGTAATGGTAAATCTCTGATATGTTGGGGTTTATAGCAGGGTGTAATGGTAAATCTCTGATATGTTGATATGTTGGGGTTTATAGCAGGGTGTAATGGTAAATCTCTGATATGTTGGGGTTTATAGCAGGGTGTAATGGTAAATCTCTGATATGTTGGGGTTTATAGCAGGGTGTAATGGTAAATCTCTGATATGTTGGGGTTTATAGCAGGGTGTAATGGTAAATCTCTGATATGTTGGGGTTTATAGCAGGGTGTAATGGTAAATCTCTGATATCTGATATGTTGGGGTTTATAGCAGGGTGTAATGGTAAATCTCTGATATGTTGGGGTTTATAACAGGTTGTAATGGTAAATCTCTGATATGTTGTGGTTTATAGCAAGGTGTAATGGTACATCTCTGATATGTTGGGGTTTATATCAGGGTGTAATGGTAAATCTCTGATATGTTGGGGTTTATAGCAGGTTGTAATGGTAAATCTCTGATATGTTGGGGTTTATAGCAGGTTGTAATGGTAAATCTCTGATATGTTGGGGTTTATAGCAGGTTGTAATGGTAAATCTCTGATATGATGTTAGTTAGATGTCTCTAGTGGGGTTTATAGCAGGGTGTAATGGTAAATCTCTGATATGTTGGGGTTTATAGCAGGGTGTAATGGTAAATCTCTGATATGTTGGGGTTTATAGCAGGGTGTAATGGTAAATCTCTGATATGTTGGGGTTTATAGCAGGGTGTAATGGTAAATCTCTGATATGTTGGGGTTTATAGCAGGGTGTAATGGTAAATCTCTGATATGTTGGGGTTTATAGCAGGGTGTAATGGTAAATCTCTGATATGTTGGGGTTTATAGCAGGGTGTAATGGTAAATCTCTGATATGTTGGGGTTTATAGCAGGGTGTAATGGTAAATCTCTGATATGTTGGGGTTTATAGCAGGGTGTAATGGTAAATCTCTGATATGTTGGGGTTTATAGCAGGGTGTAATGGTAAATCTCTGATATGTTGGGGTTTATAGCAGGGTGTAATGGTAAATCTCTGATATGTTGGGGTTTATAGCAGGGTGTAATGGTAAATCTCTGATATGTTGTTCAGGGTTAGATGTCTCTAGTGGGGTTTATAGCAGGGTGTAATGGTAAATCTCTGATATGTTGGGGTTTATAGCAGGGTGTAATGGTAAATCTCTGATATGTTGGGGTTTATAGCAGGGTGTAATGGTAAATCTCTGATATGTTGGGGTTTATAGCAGGGTGTAATGGTAAATCTCTGATATGTTGGGGTTTTATATGTAGTGGGGTTTATAGCAGGGTGTAATGGTAAATCTCTGATATGTTGGGGTTTATAGCAGGGTGTAATGGTAAATCTCTGATATGTTGGGGTTTATAGCAGGGTGTAATGGTAAATCTCTGATATGTTGGGGTTTATAGCAGGGTGTAATGGTAAATCTCTGATATGTTGGGGTTTATAGCAGGGTGTAATGGTAAATCTCTGATATGTTGGGGTTTATAGCAGGGTGTAATGGTAAATCTCTGATATGTTGGGGTTTATAGCAGGGTGTAATGGTAAATCTCTGATATGTTGGGGTTTATAGCAGGGTGTAATGGTAAATCTCTGATATGTTGTTAGTTAGATGTCTCTAGTGGGGTTTATAGCAGGGTGTAATGGTAAATCTCTGATATGTTGGGGTTTATAGCAGGGTGTAATGGTAAATCTCTGATATGTTGTTAGTTAGATGTCTCTAGTGGGGTTTATAGCAGGGTGTAATGGTAAATCTCTGATATGTTGGGGTTTATAGCAGGGTGTAATGGTAAATCTCTGATATGTTGTTAGTTAGATGTCTCTAGTGGGGTTTATAGCAGGGTGTAATGGTAAATCTCTGATATGTTGGGGTTTATAGCAGGGTGTAATGGTAAATCTCTGATATGTTGTTAGTTAGATGTCTCTAGTGGGGTTTATAGCAGGATGTAATGGTAAATCTCTGATATGTTGGGGTTTATAGCAGGGTGTAATGGTAAATCTCTGATATGTTGGGGTTTATAGCAGGGTGTAATGGTAAATCTCTGATATGTTGTTAGTTAGATGTCTCTAGTGGGGTTTATAGCAGGGTGTAATGGTAAATCTCTGATATGTTGGGGTTTATAGCAGGGTGTAATGGTAAATCTCTGATATGTTGGGGTTTATAGCAGGGTGTAATGGTAAATCTCTGATATGTTGGGGTTTATAGCAGGGTGTAATGGTAAATCTCTGATATGTTGGGGTTTATAGCAGGGTGTAATGGTAAATCTCTGATATGTTGGGGTTTATAGCAGGGTGTAATGGTAAATCTCTGATATGTTGGGGTTTATAGCAGGGTGTAATGGTAAATCTCTGATATGTTGGGGTTTCTAGCAGGGTGTAATGGTAAATCTCTGATATGTTGGGGTTTATAGCAGGGTGTAATGGTAAATCTCTGATATGTTGGGGTTTATAGCAGGGTGTAATGGTAAATCTCTGATATGTTGGGGTTTATAGCAGGGTGTAATGGTAAATCTCTGATATGTTGGGGTTTATAGCAGGGTGTAATGGTAAATCTCTGATATGTTGGGGTTTATAGCAGGGTGTAATGGTACATCTCTGATATGTTGGGGTTTATAGCAGGGTGTAATGGTAAATCTCTGATATGTTGGGGTTTATAGCAGGGTGTAATGGTAAATCTCTGATATGTTGGGGTTTATAGCAGGGTGTAATGGTAAATCTCTGATATGTTGGGGTTTATAGCAGGGTGTAATGGTAAATGGAAGGTGGTGGCCTGTGTCTGGTGAGGAAGGAAGCAGACAAACAGACCCAGATGGGGGTCAGCGTCACCTCATTACTCTGATGGCTTCACATTATTCCAGTGTCACATTCATCCTGACAAATCAACCAGGGATTCATTGGCCTTGAACTCACAAACCATCTTCATCCATCAACACTGGGGTCTGAGAGAGGAAGTAAAGAAACACACACACACAGTAGACTCACACCACACACACACACACACAGTAGATTCACACCACACACAGACACACAGACACACAGACAAACAGACACACACACACACACACACACAGACACAGACACACACACACACACACACACACACACACACACACAGTAGACTCACACCACACACACACACACACACACAGTAGATTCACACCACACACAGACACACAGACACACAGACAAACAGACACACACACACACACACACACACA
Organism: Oncorhynchus nerka; assembly: GCF_034236695.1. Lineage (NCBI taxonomy): Eukaryota > Metazoa > Chordata > Actinopteri > Salmoniformes > Salmonidae > Oncorhynchus > Oncorhynchus nerka. The sequence continues at coordinate 1,960,318 of NC_088403.1, forward strand.
CACAGACACACACACACACACACACACACACACACACACACACACACACACACACACACACACAGTAGACTCACACCACACACACACACACACACACAGAAGACTCACACCACACACAGACACACAGACACACACACACACACACACACACACACACACACACACACACACACACACACACACACACACACACACACACACACACACACACACACACACACACACACACACACACACAGTAGACTCACACCACACACACACACACAGACACACAGTGGCATGTAATTTCCAGAAGTTTAACAGAAAAGACACATCTCAGTGTTCTTCTCAGCACAGACACACACACGTACACATAGCCGACACATAGCCGACACATAGCCGACACATAGCCGACACATAGCCGACACATAGCCGACACATAGCCTACACATAGCCGACACATAGCCTACACATAGCCTACACATAGCCTACACATAGCCTACACATAGCCGACACATAGCCGACACATAGCCGACACATAGCCGACACATAGCCTACACATAGCCGACACATAGCCGACACATAGCCGACACATAGCCGACACATAGCCGACACATAGCCGACACATAGCCGACACATAGCCGACACATAGCCGACACATAGCCTACACATAGCCGACACATAGCCGACACATAGCCGACACATAGCCGACACATAGCCGACACATAGCCGACACATAGCCGACACATAGCCGACACATAGCCGACACATAGCCGACACATAGCCGACACATAGCCGACACATAGCCGACACATAGCCGACACATAGCCGACACATAGCCGACACATAGCCGACACATAGCCGACACATAGCCGACACATAGCCGACACATAGCCGACACATAGCCACATAGCCGACACATAGCCGACACATAGCCGACACATAGCCGACACATAGCCTACACATAGCCGACACATAGCCAACACATAGCCTCCCCTCCCCTCCCCTCAGCCCTGCCTCCCCTCCCCTCCCCTCAGCCCTGTCTCCCCTCAGCCCCGTCTCCCCTCAGCCCTGCCTCCCCTCAGCCTTGCCTCCCCTCAGCCTTGTCTCCCCTCAGCCCTGTCTCCCCTCCCCTCAGCCTTGCCTCCCCTCAGCCCTGTCTCCCCCCCTCCCCTCAGCCCTGTCTCCCCTCAGCCCTGTCTCCCTTCCCCTCCCCTCAGCCCTGTCTCTCCTCAGCCCTGCCCCCCCTCAACCCTGCCTCCCCTCAGCCCTGCCCCCTCAGCCCTGTCTCCCTTCCCCTCCCCTCAGCCCTGTCTCCCCTCAGCCCTGTCTCCCCTCAGCCCTGTCTCCCCTCAGCCCTGCCCCCCTCAGCCCTGTCTCCCCTCAGCCCTGTCTCCCCTCAGCCCTCCCCTCCCCTCAGCCCTGTCTCCCCTCAGCCCTGCCTCCCCTCAGCCCTGCCTCCCCTCAGCCCTGTCTCCCCTCCCCTCCCCTCAGCCCTGTCTCCCCTCAGCCCTGTCTCCCCTCCCCTCAGCCCTGCCTCCCCTCAGCCCTGTCTCCCCTCCCCTCCCCTCAGCCCTGTCTCCCCTCATCCCCGCCTCCCCTCATCCCTGCCTCCCCTCAGCCCTGTCTCCCCTCCCCTCCCCTCAGCCCTGTCTCCCCTCAGCCCTGTCTCCCCTCCCCTCCCCTCAGCCCTGCCTCCCCTCAGCCCTGCCTCCCCTCAGCCCTGCCAGGGGTCTCTCTGTATCTTACATCCCTGTATCTGTGTTACCAGATAATTCATTGTCTTCGGTGTGAAGATGAGAGGAGGAATCGATCTGTGAAGCCATCAATCAAATCACTTCACACATCCATACAGAAATTGTAACGATATGACTCATCTTCTCTGCCTAGAGATGGTGTGTATGGTATCTTCTCTGTCTAGATATGGTGTGTATGGTATCTTCTCTGTCTAGATATGGTGTGTATGGTATCTTCTGTCTAGATATGGTGTGTATGGTATCTTCTGTCTAGATATGGTGTGTATGGTATCTTCTCTGTCTAGATATGGTGTGTATGGTATCTTCTCTGTCTAGATATGGTGTGTATGGTATCTTCTCTGTCTAGATATGGTGTGTATGGTATCTTCTCTGTCTAGATATGGTGTGTATGGTATCTTCTCTGTCTAGATATGGTGTGTATGGTATCTTCTCTGCCTAGATATGGTGTGTATGGTATCTTCTGTCTAGATATGGTGTGTATGGTATCTTCTCTGCCTAGATATGGTGTGTATGGTATCTTCTCTGCCTAGATATGGTGTGTATGGTATCTTCTCTGTCTAGATATGGTGTGTGTGGTATCTTCTCTGCCTAGATATGGTGTGTATGGTATCTTCTCTGTCTAGATATGGTGTGTATGGTATCTTCTCTGCCTAGATATGGTGTGTATGGTATCTTCTCTGTCTAGATATGGTGTGTATGGTATCTTCTCTGCCTAGATATGGTGTGTATGGTATCTTCTCTGCCTAGAGATGGTGTGTATGGTATCTTCTCTGTCTAGATATGGTGTGTATGGTATCTTCTCTGTCTAGATATGGTGTGTATGGTATCTTCTCTGTCTAGATATGGTGTGTATGGTATCTTCTCTGTCTAGAGATGGTGTGTATGGTATCTTCTCTGTCTAGAGATGGTGTGTATGGTATCTTCTCTGCCTAGATATGGTGTGTATGGTATCTTCTCTGTCTAGATATGGTGTGTATGGTATCTTCTCTGTCTAGATATGTTGTGTATGGTATCTTCTCTGTCTAGAGAGATCTGCCTAGATATGGTGTGTATGGTATCTTCTCTGCCTAGATATGGTGTGTATGGTATCTTCTCTGTCTAGATATGGTGTGTATGGTATCTTCTCTGTCTAGATATGGTGTGTATGGTATCTTCTCTGTCTAGATATGGTGTGTATGGTATCTTCTCTGTCTAGATATGGTGTGTATTGTATCTTCTCTGTCTAGATATGGTGTGTATGGTATCTTCTCTGTCTAGATATGGTGTGTATGGTATCTTCTCTGTCTAGAGATGGTGTGTATGGTATCTTCTCTGCCTAGATATGGTGTGTATGGTATCTTCTCTGCCTAGATATGGTGTGTATGGTATCTTCTATGTCTAGATATGGTGTGTGTGGTATCTTCTCTGCCTAGATATGGTGTGTATGGTATCTTCTCTGTCTAGATATGGTGTGTATGGTATCTTCTCTGTCTAGATATGGTGTGTATTGTATCTTCTCTGTCTAGATATGGTGTGTATGGTATCTTCTCTGTCTAATGTTCTGAGGCAGACTGACAGATTCTTTCACCCCCGTGTCTGTTTGGCACTAGTTTGTGTTTATATGTATCTGTGTGTAGTATGGCTATGGTCGTGTGTAGTTTATCAGTGTATGTCTATGGTCGTGTGTAGTTTATCAGTGTATGGCTATGGTCGTGTGTAGTTTATCAGTGTATGGCTATGGTCGTGTGTAGTTTATGAGTGTATGTCTATGGTCGTGTGTAGTTTATCAGTGTATGGCTATGGTCGTGTGTAGTTTATGAGTGTATGTCTATGGTCGTGTGTAGTTTATGAGTGTATGGCTATGGTCGTGTGTAGTTTATGAGTGTATGGCTATGGTCGTGTGTAGTTTATCAGTGTATGGCTATGGTCGTGTGTAGTTTATGAGTGTATGTCTATGGTCGTGTGTAGTTTATCAGTGTATGGCTATGGTCGTGTGTAGTTTATGAGTGTATGGCTATGGTTGTGTGTAGTGTATGGCTATGGTCGTGTGTAGTTTATGAGTGTATGGCTATGGTCGTGTGTAGTTTATCAGTGTATGGCTATGGTCGTGTGTAGTTTATCAGTGTATGTCTATGGTCGTGTGTAGTTTATGAGTGTATGTCTATGGTCGTGTGTAGTTTATGAGTGTATGGCTATGGTCGTGTGTAGTTTATGAGTGTATGTCTATGGTCGTGTGTAGTTTATGAGTGTATGTCAATGGTCGTGTGTAGTTTATGAGTGTATGGCTATGGTCGTGTGTAGTTTATGAGTGTATGTCTATGGTCGTGTGTAGTTTATGAGTGTATGTCAATGGTCGTGTGTAGTTTATGAGTGTATGGCTATGGTCGTGTGTAGTTTATCAGTGTATGGCTATGGTCGTGTGTAGTTTATGAGTGAATGGCTATGGTCGTGTGTAGTTTATGAGTGTATGGCTATGGTCGTGTGTAGTTTATCAGTGTATGGCTATGGTCGTGTGTAGTTTATGAGTGTATGTCTATGGTCGTGTGTAGTTTATGAGTGTATGGCTATGGTGTAGTTTATGAGTGTATGTCTATGGTCGTGTGTAGTTTATCAGTGTATGGCTATGGTCGTGTGTAGTTTATGAGTGTATGGCTATGGTCGTGTGTAGTTTATGAGTGTATGGCTATGGTCGTGTGTAGTTTATGAGTGTATGTCTATGGTCGTGTGTAGTTTATCAGTGTATGGCTATGGTCGTGTGTAGTTTATGAGTGTATGGCTATGGTCGTGTGTAGTTTATGAGTGTATGGCTATGGTCGTGTGTAGTTTATCAGTGTATGGCTATGGTCGTGTGTAGTTTATCAGTGTATGGCTATGGTCGTGTGTAGTTTATGAGTGTATGGCTATGGTCGTGTGTAGTTTATGAGTGTATGGCTATGGCCGTGTGTAGTTTATGAGTGTATGTCTATGGTCGTGTGTAGTTTATGAGTGTATGGCTATGGTCGTGTGTAGTTTATGAGTGTATGTCTATGGTCGTGTGTAGTTTATCAGTGTATGTCTATGGTCGTGTGTAGTTTATGAGTGTATGTCTATGGTCGTGTGTAGTTTATGAGTGTATGGCTATGGTCGTGTGTAGTTTATCAGTGTATGGCTATGGTCGTGTGTAGTTTATGAGTGTATGTCTATGGTCGTGTGTAGTTTATCAGTGTATGGCTATGGTCATGTGTAGTTTATGAGTGTATGGCTATGGTCGTTTAGTTTATGAGTGTATGGCTATGGTCGTGTGTGTAGTTTATGAGTGTATGTCTATGGTCGTGTGTAGTTTATCAGTGTATGGCTATGGTCATGTGTAGTTTATGAGTGTATGTCTATGGTCGTGTGTAGTTTATGAGTGTATGGCTATGGTCGTGTGTAGTTTATCAGTGTATGGCTATGGTTGTGTGTAGTGTATGGCTATGGTCGTGTGTAGTTTATGAGTGTATGTCTATGGCCGTGTGTAGTTTATGAGTGTATGTCTATGGTCGTGTGTAGTTTATGAGTGTATGGCTATGGTCGTGTGTAGTTTATGAGTGTATGGCTATGGTCGTGTGTAGTTTATCAGTGTATGGCTATGGTCGTGTGTAGTTTATGAGTGTATGGCTATGGTCGTGTGTAGTTTATGAGTGTATGGCTATGGCCGTGTGTAGTTTATGAGTGTATGGCTATGGTCGTGTGTAGTTTATGAGTGTATGGCTATGGTCGTGTGTAGTTTATGAGTGTATGTCTATGGTCGTGTGTAGTTTATGAGTGTATGGCTATGGTCGTGTGTAGTTTATGAGTGTATGTCTATGGTCGTGTGTAGTTTATCAGTGTATGTCTATGGTCGTGTGTAGTTTATGAGTGTATGTCTATGGTCGTGTGTAGTTTATGAGTGTATGGCTATGGTCGTGTGTAGTTTATGAGTGTATGTCTATGGTCGTGTGTAGTTTATCAGTGTATGGCTATGGTCATGTGTAGTTTATGAGTGTATGGCTATGGTCGTGTGTAGTTTATGAGTGTATGTCTATGGTCGTGTGTAGTTTATCAGTGTATGGCTATGGTTGTGTGTAGTGTATGGCTATGGTCGTGTGTAGTTTATGAGTGTATGGCTATGGTCGTGTGTAGTTTATGAGTGTATGGCTATGGTCGTGTGTAGTTTATCAGTGTATGGCTATGGTTGTGTGTAGTGTATGGCTATGGTCGTGTGTAGTTTATCAGTGTATGGCTATGGTTGTGTGTAGTGTATGTCTATGGTCGTGTGTAGTTTATGAGTGTATGTCTATGGTCGTGTGTAGTTTATCAGTGTATGGCTATGGTTGTGTGTAGTTTATCAGTGTATGGCTATGGTCGTGTGTAGTTTATGAGTGTATGGCTATGGTCGTGTGTAGTTTATCAGTGTATGGCTATGGTTGTGTGTAGTGTATGGCTATGGTCGTGTGTAGTTTATGAGTGTATGTCTATGGTCGTGTGTAGTTTATGAGTGTATGGCTATGGTCGTGTGTAGTTTATGAGTGTATGGCTATGGTTTAGTTTATGAGTGTATGTCTATGGTCGTGTGTAGTTTATCAGTGTATAGCTATGGTGTGTAGTTTATGAGTGTATGTCTATTGTCGTGTGTAGTTTATCAGTGTATGGCTATGGTCGTGTGTAGTTTATGAGTGTATGGCTATGGTCGTGTGTAGTTTATCAGTGTATGTCTATGGTCGTGTGTAGTTTATCAGTGTATGTCTATGGTCGTGTGTAGTTTATGAGTGTATGGCTATGGTCGTGTGTAGTTTATGAGTGTATGTCTATGGTCGTGTGTAGTTTATCAGTGTATGGCTATGGTCGTGTGTAGTTTATGAGTGTATGGCTATGGTCGTGTGTAGTTTATGAGTGTATGTCTATGGTCGTGTGTAGTTTATCAGTGTATGTCTATGGTCGTGTGTAGTTTATGAGTGTATGGCTATGGTCGTGTGTAGTTTATCAGTGTATGTCTATGGTCGTGTGTAGTTTATGAGTGTATGGCTATGGTCGTGTGTAGTTTATGAGTGTATGTCTATGGTCGTGTGTAGTTTATCAGTGTATGGCTATGGTTGTGTGTAGTGTATGGCTATGGTCGTGTGTAGTTTATGAGTGTATGGCTATGGTCGTGTGTAGTTTATGAGTGTATGGCTATGGTCGTGTGTAGTTTATCAGTGTATGGCTATGGTTGTGTGTAGTGTATGGCTATGGTCGTGTGTAGTTTATGAGTGTATGTCTATGGTCGTGTGTAGTTTATCAGTGTATGGCTATGGTCGTGTGTAGTTTATTAGTGTATGGCTATGGTCGTGTGTAGTTTATGAGTGTATGTCTATGGTCGTGTGTAGTTTATCAGTGTATGGCTATGGTCGTGTGTAGTTTATCAGTGTATGTCTATGGCCGTGTGTAGTTTATCAGTGTATAGCTATGGTCGTGTGTAGTTTATCAGTGTATGTCTATGGTCGTGTGTAGTTTATCAGTGTATGGCTATGGTCGTGTTTAGTTTATGAGTGTATGGCTATGGTCGTGTGTAGTTTATGAGTGTATGTCTATGGTCGTGTGTAGTTTATCAGTGTATGGCTATGGTCGTGTGTAGTTTATGAGTGTATGGCTATGGTCGTGTGTAGTTTATGAGTGTATGGCTATGGTCGTGTGTAGTTTATCAGTGTATGGCTATGGTCGTGTGTAGTTTATGAGTGTATGGCTATGGTCGTGTGTAGTTTATGAGTGTATGGCTATGGTCGTGTGTAGTTTATGAGTGTATGTCTATGGTCGTGTGTAGTTTATGAGTGTATGGCTATGGTCGTGTGTAGTTTATGAGTGTATGGCTATGGTCGTGTGTAGTTTATGAGTGTATGGCTATGGTCGTGTGTAGTTTATCAGTGTATGGCTATGGTCCTGTGTAGTTTATCAGTGTATGGCTATGGTCGTGTGTAGTTTATGAGTGTATGTCTATGGTTGTGTGTAGTTTATCAGTGTATGGCTATGGCCGTGTGTAGTTTATGAGTGTATGGCTATGGTCGTGTGTAGTTTATGAGTGTATGGCTATGGTCGTGTAGTTTATGAGTGTATGTCTATGGTCGTGTGTAGTTTATGAGTGTATGGCTATGGTCGTGTGTAGTTTATGAGTGTATGTCTATGGTCGTGTGTAGTTTATCAGTGTATGTCTATGGTCGTGTGTAGTTTATCAGTGTATGTCTATGGTCGTGTGTAGTTTATCAGTGTATGTCTATGGTGGGTGTGTAGTTTATCAGTGTATGTCTATGGTCGTGTGTAGTTTATGAGTGTATGTCTATGGTCGTGTGTAGTTTATGAGTGTATGGCTATGGTCGTGTGTAGTTTATGAGTGTATGTCTATGGTCGTGTGTAGTTTATCAGTGTATGTCTATGGTCGTGTGTAGTTTATGAGTGTATGTCTATGGTCGTGTGTAGTTTATGAGTGTATGGCTATGGTCGTGTGTAGTTTATGAGTGTATGTCTATGGTCGTGTGTAGTTTATCAGTGTATGGCTATGGTTGTGTGTAGTGTATGGCTATGGTCGTGTGTAGTTTATGAGTGTATGGCTATGGTCGTGTGTAGTTTATGAGTGTATGGCTATGGTCGTGTGTAGTTTATCAGTGTATGGCTATGGTTGTGTGTAGTGTATGGCTATGGTCGTGTGTAGTTTATGAGTGTATGTCTATGGTCGTGTGTAGTTTATGAGTGTATGTCAATGGTCGTGTGTAGTTTATCAGTGTATGGCTATGGTCGTGTGTAGTTTATCAGTGTATGTCTATGGTCGTGTGTAGTTTATCAGTGTATGTCTATGGTCGTGTGTAGTTTATCAGTGTATGGTTATGGTCGTGTGTAGTTTATCAGTGTATGGCTATGGTCGTGTTTAGTTTATCAGTGTATGGCTATGGTCGTGTGTAGTTTATCAGTGTATGTCTATGGTCGTGTGTAGTTTATCAGTGTATGGTTATGGTCGTGTGTAGTTTATCAGTGTATGGCTATGGTCGTGTGTAGTTTATCAGTGTATGGCTATGGTCGTGTGTAGTTTATCAGTGTATGTCTATGGTCGTGTGTAGTTTATGAGTGTATGGCTATGGTCGTGTGTAGTTTATGAGTGAATGTACAGTTGAAGTCGGAAGTTTACAAACACTTAGGTTGGAGTCATTAAAACTCGTTTTTCAACCACTCCACAAATTTCTTGTTAATAACCTGTAGTTTTGGCAAGTCGGTTAGGACATCTACTTTGTGCATGACACAAGTCATTTTTTCCAAAAATTGTTTACAGATTATTTCACTTAATTCTCTGTATCAAAAATCCATTGGGTCAGAAGTTTACATACACTAAGTTGACTGTGCCTTTAAACAGCTTGGAAAATTCCAGAAAAATGATGTCATGGCTTTAGAAGCTTCTAATTGACATCATTTGAGTCAATTGGAGGTGTACCTGTGGATGTATTTCAAGGCCTACCTTCAAACTCAGTGCCTCTTTTCTTGACATCATGGGAAAATCAAAAGAAATCAACCAAGACCTCAGAAAAGTAGACCTCCACAAGTCTGGTTCATCCTTGGGAGCAATTTCCAAACGCCTGAAGATACCACGCTCATCTGTACAAACAACAGTACGCAAGTATAAACACCATGGGACCACGCAGCCGTCATACCACTCAGGAAGGAGACGCGTTCAAACTAGAGATTAACTTACTTTGGTGCAAAAAGTGCAAATCAATCCCAGAAGAACAGCAAAGGACCTTGTGAAGTTGCTGGAGGAAACAGGTACAAAAGTATCTATATCCACAGTAAAACGAGTCCAATATCGACATAACCTGAAAGGCCTCAGCAAGGAAGAAGCCACTGCTCCAAAACCGCCATAAAAAAGCCAGACTACGGTTTGCAACTGCACATGGGGACAAAGATCGTACTTTTTTGGAGAAATGTCCTCTGTTCTGATGAAACAAAAATAGAACTGTTTGGCCATAATGACCATCGTTATGTTTGGAGGAAAAAGGGGGAGGCTTGCAAGCCGAAGAACACCATCCCAACCGTGAAGCACGAGGGTGGCAGCATCATGTTGTGGGGGTGCATTGCTGCAGGAGGGACTGGTGCACTTGACAAAATAGATGACAGAGATAGCAGCTTGTAGTAAATTAGTGTTTGAGAGGTACAGGGAACATGGTGACAACATGTTTAGCAACGTGGCAGCAACACACAACCGTAGACACAAACTACACACAGCCAGATACAGTTGAAGTCGGAGGTTTACATACACCTTAGCCAATTACATTTAAACTCAGAAGGAAAAAGGTGCCTTTTGGGACGCACTAAGAACACAGAACAGGTATAGACAGGTAGAAACAGGACATGACATCAGTTCACCATCTTGTTCCCTCAGGGACAGACACTAAGAACACAGAACAGGTAGAAACAGGACATGACATCAGTTCACCATCTTGTTCCCTCAGGGACAGACACTAAGAACACAGAACAGGTAGAAACAGGACATGAGGATAGTTCACCATCTTGTTCCCTCAGGGACAGACACTAAGAACACAGAACAGGTAGAAACAGGACATGACATCAGTTCACCATCTTGTTCCCTCAGGGCCAGACACTAAGAACACAGAACAGGTAGAAACAGGACATGACATCAGTTCACCATCTTGTTCCCTCAGGGACAGACACTAAGAACACAGAACAGGTAGAAACAGGACATGACATCAGTTCACCATCTTGTTCCCTCAGGGCCAGACACTAAGAACACAGAACAGGTAGAAACAGGACATGACATCAGTTCACCATCTTGTTCCCTCAGGGACAGACACTAAGAACACAGAACAGGTAGAAACAGGACATGACATCAGTTCACCATCTTGTTCCCTCAGGGACAGACACTAAGAACACAGAACAGGTAGAAACAGGACATGACATCAGTTCACCATCTTGTTCCCTCAGGGACAGACACTAAGAACACAGAACAGGTAGAAACAGGACATGACATCAGTTCACCATCTTGTTCCCTCAGGGACAGACACTAAGAACACAGAACAGGTAGAAACAGGACATGACATCAGTTCACCATCTTGTTCCCTCAGGGACAGACACTAAGAACACAGAACAGGTAGAAACAGGACATGACATCAGTTCACCATCTTGTTCCCTCAGGGACAGACACTAAGAACACAGAACAGGTAGAAACAGGACATGACATCAGTTCACCATCTTGTTCCCTCAGGGACAGACACTAAGAACACAGAACAGGTATAGACAGGTAGAAACAGGAAATGACATCAGTTCACCATCTTGTTCCCTCAGGGACAGACACTAAGAACACAGAACAGGTAGAAACAGGAAATGACATCAGTTCACCATCTTGTTCCCTCAGGGACAGACACTAAGAACACAGAACAGGTAGAAACAGGACATGACATCAGTTCACCATCTTGTTCCCTCAGGGACAGACACTAAGAACACAGAACAGGTAGAAACAGGACATGACATCAGTTCACCATCTTGTTCCCTCAGGGACAGACACTAAGAACACAGAACAGGTAGAAACAGGACATGACATCAGTTCACCATCTTGTTCCCTCAGGGACAGACACTAAGAACACAGAACAGGTAGAAACAGGACATGACATCAGTTCACCATCTTGTTCCCTCAGGGACAGACACTAAGAACACAGAACAGGTAGAAACAGGACATGACATCAGTTCACCATCTTGTTCCCTCAGGGACAGACACTAAGAACACAGAACAGGTAGAAACAGGACATGACATCAGTTCACCATCTTGTTCCCTCAGGGACAGACACTAAGAACACAGAACAGGTAGAAACAGGACATGACATCAGTTCACCATCTTGTTCCCTCAGGGACAGACACTAAGAACACAGAACAGGTAGAAACAGGACATGACATCAGTTCACCATCTTGTTCCCTCAGGGACAGACACTAAGAACACAGAACAGGTAGAAACAGGACATGACATCAGTTCACCATCTTGTTCCCTCAGGGACAGACACTAAGAACACAGAACAGGTAGAAACAGGACATGACATCAGTTCACCATCTTGTTCGCCCGGGGCGTTTTCAGATCCTATTTATGTTTTTTTTTTTTTATCCAATCAGTAAATCTGGCTGCCGTAATGTCGATCCCAACACGATCACCATGGTTACAAGATTGATTCCATTCAAGCCCCAGTCCATCCTGGCCCGAGCGTTTATAGACCTCTGGGCGACTCGGGAGCTTTGTTGTCACACAGTGGCATCATCTTTAAAAAACACAAAAAAAAGAAAATCGCCCCCGGACGACCACTCCATGATGTATTGATTCTACAGTCTCTTTCCTGATCAATGTCGTGGCCGTTTGTTCGTCGCGGCAGAAACATATTGAAAAGCTTCTAATCAGAGAGTCCTGAATATCATTTCATGTCCTGGTAGAGGATTATTGATGTGATTATCAGCTGGAGGCTCTTACGCTCTGAACAGGTCTGCCTCCCCAATGGCTCCCTATTCACTATATAGTGAACTACCCACTATGGGCCCTGGTCTAAAGTAGTGCACTACCCCTATGGGCCCTGGTCTAAAGTAGTGTACTATTTAGGGAATAGGGCCCTGGTCTAAAGTAGTGCACTACCCCTATGGGCCCTGGTCTAAAGTAGTGCACTACCCCTATGGGCCCTGGTCTAAAGTAGTGTACTATATAGGGAATAGGGCCCTGGTCTAAAGTAGTGCACTACCCCTATGGGCCCTGGTCTAAAGTAGTGCACTACCCCTATGGGCCCTGGTCTAAAGTAGTGTACTATATAGGGAATAGGGCCCTGGTCTAAAGTAGTGCACTACCCCTATGGGCCCTGGTCTAAAGTAGTGCACTACCCCTATGGGCCCTGGTCTAAAGTAGTGTACTATATAGGGAATAGGGCCCTGGTCTAAAGTAGTGCACTACCCCTATGGGCCCTGGTCTAAAGTAGTGCACTACCCCTATGGGCCCTGGTCTAAAGTAGTGTACTATATAGGGAATAGGGCCCTGGTCTAAAGTAGTGCACTACCCCTATGGGCCCTGGTCTAAAGTAGTGCACTACCCCTATGGGCCCTGGTCTAAAGTAGTGTACTATATAGGGAATAGGGCCCTGGTCTAAAGTAGTGCACTACCCCTATGGGCCCTGGTCTAAAGTAGTGTACTATATAGGGAATAGGGCCCTGGTCTAAAGTAGTGCACTATATAGGGAATAGGGCCCTGGTCTAAAATAGTGCACTACCCCAATGGTCCTGGTCTAAAGTAGTGTACTATATAGGGAATAGGGCCCTGGTCTAAAGTAGTGCACTACCCCTATGGGCCCTGGTCTAAAGTAGTGTACTATATAGGGAATAGGGCCCTGGTCTAAAATAGTGCACTACCCCAATGGTCCTGGTCTAAAGTAGTGCACTACCCCTATGGGCCCTGGTCTAAAGTAGTGCACTATATAGATAATAGGGTGCGAACACACTGATATTGGTGTGTGTTTTTAATTGATGTTTTTACTTTTTAAAATGTATTTATTTAACCTTTATTTAACTAGGCAAGTCAGTTAAGAACAAATTCATATTTACAATGACGGCCTACCCCCTGCCGAACCCTGCTCCGCCCAATGGGACATCCAATCACGGCCGGGTGTGATCCAGCCTGGAATCAAACCAGGGACTGTAGTGACGGCGTCTTGCACTGAGATGAACAGTGCCTTAGACCGCTGCGCCACTCGGCCACCCAGTAGGATGTGGTTAGGGTATATATAGGGGTTCTTATACGTCTCAAACACCAGAGGACGAAGGTATATCTCACCGCCAGAGAACTTAGACCGCTGCGCCACTCGGCCACCCAGTCGGATGTGGTTAGGGTATATATAGGGGTTCTTATATGTCTCAAACACCAGAGGACGAAGGTATATCTCACCGCCAGAGAACTTAGACCGCTGCGCCACTCGGCCGCCCAGTCGGATGTGGTTAGGGTATATATAGGGGTTCTTATATGTCTCAAACACCAGAGGACGAAGGTATATCTCACCGCCAGAGAACTTAGACCGCTGCGCCACTCGGCCACCCAGTCGGATGTGGTTAGGGTATATATAGGGGTTCTTATATGTCTCAAACACCAGAGGACGAAGGTATATCTCACTGCCAGAGAACTTCTAGAAGATTTCGTTGGGTTTTTATTTCCAGCTAACAATGACAAGGTGACATTGCTGGGTTGTAATGAAAGAGTGTCATGGTATTGTTGATAACATCAGAGAACACGGGATCAGATCAGGGTGTGTGTGTGTGTGTGTGTGTGTGTGTGTGTGTGTGTGTGTGTGTGTGTGTGTGTGTGTGTGTTTGTGTGTGTGTGTGTGTGTTTGTGTGTGTGTGTGTGTGTGTGTGTGTGTGTGTGTGTGTGTGTGTGTGTGTGTGTTGTGTGTGTGTGTGTGTGTGTGTGTGTGTGTTTGTTTGTGTGTGTGTGTGTGTGTGTGTGTGTGTGTGTGTGTGTGTGTGTGTGTGTGTGTGTGTGTGTGTGTGTGTGTGTGTGTGTGTTTGTGTGTGTTTGTGTGTGTGTTTGAGTGTTTCACATGCATGCATGCATGTGTGTGTGTGTGTAATAGGTGTGAAGTAAAAACAAAAATAGAGTCTCTCCCTTCCCTTGTCAACTCCTAATACATCAGGTGTGAAATGAACACAAAAAACAGATGAGTTTTTCTCTCCAATCAATAAGCACTCCGGGATTCTCTCAGTCTCATGTCTCTTTGCGTTGTCATGGTCACAGCTGACTGTTCATTATGGGTTGTTTTATCAGTGGGCCGCTTGTCTGGGTTCTAAAATTCGACAGTGTTATGGTGGTAAATGTCTTTCGTTCAGCTTTCTAAACTTCAACAACAAAGACCAGGTGTGTCTGAAACGGTACCTTACTCATAACGGTGTCCTCCAATCAGTGGGCCCTGTCCATAACGGTGTCCTCCAATCAGTAGGCCCTGTCCATAACGGGGCCCTGTCCATAACGCTGTCCTCCAATCAGTAGGCCCTGTCCATAACGGTGTCCTCCAATCAGTGGGCCCTGTCCATAACGGTGTCCTCCAATCAGTGGGCCCTGTCCATAACGGTGTCCTCCAATCAGTGGGCCCTGTTCGTAACGGTGTCCTCCAATCAGTAGGCCCTGTCCATAACGGTGTCCTCCAATCAGTGGGCCCTGTCCATAACGGTGTCCTCCAATCAGTGGGCCCTGTCCATAACGGTGTCCTCCAATCAGTGGGCCCTGTCCATAACGGTGTCCTCCAATCAGTGGGCCCTGTCCATAACGGTGTCCTCCAATCAGTGGGCCCTGTCCATAACGGTATCCTCCAATCAGTGGGCCCTGTCCATAATGGTATCCTCCAATCAGTGGGCCCTGTCCATAACGGTATCCTCCAATCAGTGGGCCCTGTCCATAACGCTGTCCTCCAATCAGTGGGCCCTGTACATAACGGTGTCCTCCAATCAGTGGGCCCTGTCCGAAACGATGTCCTCCAATCAGTGGGCCCTGTCCTTAACGCTGAACCATCAGATCCTCCTCTCCACCCTCTCCGAGTTGGGCATCTCCGGCGCGGCCCACGCTTGGATTGCGTCCTACCTGACAGGTCGCTCCTACCAGGTGGCGTGGCGAGAATCCGTCTCCTCACCACGTGCTCTCACCACTGGTGTCCCCCAGGGCTCTGTTCTAGGCCCTCTCCTATTCTCGCTATACACCAAGTCACTTGGCTCTGTCATAACCTCACATGGTCTCTCCTATCATTGCTATGCAGACGACACACAATTAATCTTCTTTCCCCCTTCTGATGACCAGGTGGCGAATCGCATCTCTGCATGTCTGGCAGACATATCAGTGTGGATGACGGATCACCACCTCAAGCTGAACCTCGGCAAGACGGAGCTGCTCTTCCTCCCGGGGAAGGACTGCCCGTTCCATGATCTCACCATCACGGTTGACAACTCCACTGTGTCCTCCTCCCAGAGCGCTAAGAACCTTGGCGTGATCCTGGACAACACCCTGTCGTTCTCAACTAACATCAAGGCGGTGGCCCGTTCCTGTAGGTTCATGCTCTACAACATCCGCAGAGTACGACCCTGCCTCACACAGGAAGCGGCGCAGGTCCTAATCCAGGCACTTGTCATCTCCCGTCTGGATTACTGCAACTCGCTGTTGGCTGGGCTCCCTGCCTGTGCCATTAAACCCCTACAACTCATCCAGAACGCCGCAGCCCGTCTGGTGTTCAACCTTCCAAGTTCTCTCACGTCACCCCGCTCCTCCGCTCTCTCCACTGGCTTCCAGTTGAAGCTCGCATCCGCTACAAGACCATGGTGCTTGCCTACGGAGCTGTGAGGGGAACGGCACCTCAGTACCTCCAGGCTCTGATCAGGCCCTACACTCAAACAAGGGCACTGCGTTTATCCACCTCTGGCCTGCTCGCCTCCCTACCACTGGGAGGAAGTACAGTTCCCGCTCAGCCCAGTCAAAACTGTTCGCTGCTCTGGCCCCCAATGGTGGAACAAACTCCCTCACGACGCCAGGACAGCGGAGTCAATCACCACCTTCCGGAGACACCTGAAACCCCACCTCTTTAAGGAATACCTAGGATAGGATAAAGTAATCCTTCTCACCCCCCTTAAAAGATTTAGATGCACTATTGTAAAGTGGCTGCTCCACTGGATGTCATAAGGTGAATGCACCAATTTGTAAGTCGCTCTGGATAAGAGCGTCTGCTAAATGACTTAAATGTAAAATGTAAATGTCCTCCAATCAGTGGGCCCTGTCCGAAACGATGTCCTCCAATCAGTGGGCCCTGTCCATAACGGTGTCCTCCAATCAGTGGGCCCTGTCCATAAAGGTGTCCTCCAATCAGTGGGCCCTGTCCATAACGGTGTCCTCCAATCAGTGGGCCCTGTCCATAACGCTGTCCTCCAATCAGTGGGCCCTGTCCATAACGCTGTCCTCCAATCAGTGGGCCCTGTCCTTAACGCTGTCCTCCAATCAGTGGGCCCTGTCCATAACGGTGTCCTCCAATCAGTGGGCCCTGTACATAACGGTGTCCTCCAATCAGTGGGCCCTGTCCATAACGGTGTCCTCCAATCAGTGGGCCCTGTCCATAACGGTGTCCTCCAATCAGTGGGCCCTTTCCATAACGCTGTCCTCCAATCAGTGGGCCCTGTTCGTAACGGTGTCCTCCAATCAGTGGGCCCTGTCCATAACGGTGTCCTCCAATCAGTGGGCCCTGTCCATAACGGTGTCCTCCAATCAGTGGGCCCTGTCCATAACGGTGTCCTCCAATCAGTGGGCCCTGTCCATAACGGTGTCCTCCAATCAGTGGGCCCTGTCCATAACGGTGTCCTCCAATCAGTGGGCCCTGTCCATAACGGTGTCCTCCAATCAGTGGACCCTGTCCATACCGGTGTCCTCCAATCAGTGGGCCCTGTCCATAACGGTGTCATCCAATCAGTGGGCCCACTGGTAATTGGTAAGACAATGACCATACTGTAGGAGTTGGTAAGACAATGACCATACTGTAGGAGTTGGTAAGACATTGACCATACTGTAGGAGTTGGTAAGACAATGACCATACTGTAGGAGTTGGTAAGACAATGACCATACTGTAGGAGTTGGTAAGACAATGACCATACTGTAGGAGTTGGTAAGACAATGACCATACTGTAGGAGTTGGTAAGACAATGACCATACTGTAGGAGTTGGTAAGACAATGACCATCTCATTTTTTTCCATCTCTCTTTCTGTCTATCCTTTCCCCTCTCTGTCTCTCTCTCTCCTCTCCATCTCTCTATCCTATCTCCTCTCCATCTCTATCTTTCTCCTCTCCTCTCTATCTCTCTATCCTTTCTCCTCTCCTCTCTATCTTTCTCCTCTCTGTCTCTCTCTCTCCTCTTCTCTCTCTCTCTATTCTTTCTCCTCTCCTCTAACTTTCTCCTTTGTCTTCTCTCTCTCTCTCCTTTCTCTTCTCTCTCTCTATCCTTTCTCCTCTCCTCTCTATCTTTCTCCTCTTCCACACTTCTCTGCCTTTTTCCACACAAAGGAAAGTCAGTTATCTTTCATTGAGTGAATGGTTTCAATAATGGTTTCAATAGTGAATGTGTAGTTATCTGAAATTGGCCCCCATGTCAGTCATTCGCTACAGGCTCTCCTGTAGAGTCCTGATTGAATCATTCAGTTCCTTTGTCCCAGAGTGGCTTCCTCCTTCACTGCCATCTCCTATAGAAGGACGCTGTGTTATCAGAACTGCCGGAACGGGCTGATAAACTGAAGGCCTCGCCCTTTACCAACCATGTGCTCTATTTCATCAAAGTCATTTGTCTCTCTGGCCTCCTCTGAGATCTCCTCTGAGATCCTTTCTCCCGTATCTGTGCTGGGTGAACCACGGAGAACCATATTGGATTCAATCATAACTATCTAAGCTATAGGGAACTCTGCGTCATACTGCAAAGGGCATGTAGAGGACGATCAGAGGTTTAAACTGACTAGAAGTGTACCGCACACACGTACGCGCAAACACCCCTAGACAAGACGGTGTAATATAAATCACTCCCTAGTCTAGACTCTGTAGTATAAATCACTCCCTAGTCTAGACTCTGTAGTATAAATCACTCCCTAGTCTAGTCTCTGTAATATAAATCACTCCCTAGTCTAGTCTCTGTAATATAAATCACTCCCTAGTCTAGTCTCTGTAGTATAAATCACTCCCTAGTCTAGTCTCTGTAGTATAAATCACTCCCTAGTCTAGACTCTGTAGTATAAATCACTCCCTAGTCTAGACTCTGTAGTATAAATCACTCCCTAGTCTAGACTCTGTAGTATAAATCACTCCCTAGTCTAGACTCTGTAATATAAATCACTCCCTAGACTCTGTAATATAAATCACTCCCTAGTCTAGTCTCTGTAGTATAAATCACTCCCTAGTCTAGACTCTGTAATATAAATCACTCCCTAGTCTAGACTCTGTAGTATAAATCACTCCCTAGTCTAGACTCTGTAATATAAATCACTCCCTAGTCTAGACTCTGTAGTATAAATCACTCCCTAGTCTAGACTCTGTAATATAAATCACTCCCTAGTCTAAACTCTGTAGTATAAATCACTCCCTAGTCTAGACTCTGTAATATAAATCACTCCCTAGTCTAGTCTCTGTAGTATAAATCACTCCCTAGTCTCTGTAGTATAAATCACTCCCTAGTCTAGTCTCTGTAATATAAATCACTCCCTAGTCTAAACTCTGTAATATAAATCACTCCCTAGTCTAGACTCTGTAATATAAATCACTCCCTAGTCTAGTCTCTGTAATATAAATCACTCCCTAGTCTCTGTAATATAAATCACTCCCTAGTCTAGTCTCTGTAGTATAAATCACTCCCTAGACTCTGTAGTATAAATCACTCCCTAAACTCTGTAATATAAATCACTCCCTAGTCTAGACTCTGTAATATAAATCACTCCCTAGTCTAGACTCTGTAATATAAATCACTCCCTAGTCTCTGTAATATAAATCACTCCCTAGTCTAGACTTTGTAATATAAATCACTCCCTAGTCTAGACTCTGTAGTATAAATCACTCCCTAGTCTAGACTCTGTAATATAAATCACTCCCTAGTCTAGACTCTGTAATATAAATCACTCCCTAGACTCTGTAATATAAATCACTCCCTAGTCTAGACTCTGTAATATAAATCACTCCCTAGTCTAAACTCTGTAATATAAATCACTCCCTAGTCTAGACTCTGTAGTATAAATCACTCCCTAGTCTAGACTCTGTAATATAAATCACTCCCTAGTCTAGACTCTGTAGTATAAATCACTCCCTAGTCTAGACTCTGTAGTATAAATCACTCCCTAGTCTAGACTCTGTAGTATAAATCACTCCCTAAACTCTGTAGTATAAATCACTCCCTAGTCTAGACTCTGTAATATAAATCACTCCCTAGTCTAGTCTCTGTAGTATAAATCACTCCCTAGTCTCTGTAGTATAAATCACTCCCTAGTCTCTGTAGTATAAATCACTCCCTAGTCTCTGTAGTATAAATCACTCCCTAGTCTAGACTCTGTAATATAAATCACTCCCTAGTCTAGACTCTGTAATATAAATCACTCCCTAGTCTAGTCTCTGTAGTATAAATCACTCCCTAGTCTCTGTAGTATAAATCACTCCCTAGTCTCTGTAGTATAAATCACTCCCTAGTCTCTGTAGTATAAATCACTCCCTAGTCTAGACTCTGTAATATAAATCACTCCCTAGTCTAGACTCTGTAATATAAATCACTCCCTAGACTCTGTAGTATAAATCACTCCCTAGACTAGTCTCTGTAGTATAAATCACTCCCTAGTCTCTGTAGTATAAATCACTCCCTAGTCTCTGTAGTATAAATCACTCCCTAGTCTCTGTAGTATAAATCACTCCCTAGTCTAGACTCTGTAATATAAATCACTCCCTAGTCTAGACTCTGTAATATAAATCACTCCCTAGTCTAGACTCTGTAGTATAAATCACTCCCTAGTCTAGACTCTGTAATATAAATCACTCCCTAGTCTAGATGTAGTATAAATCACTCCCTAGTCTAGACTCTGTAATATAAATCACTCCCTAGTCTAGACTCTGTAGTATAAATCACTCCCTAGTCTAGACTCTGTAATATAAATCACTCCCTAGACTCTGTAATATAAATCACTCCCTAGTCTAGACTCTGTAGTATAAATCACTCCCTAGTCTAGACTCTGTAATATAAATCACTCCCTAGTCTAGACTCTGTAATATAAATCACTCCCTAGTCTAGACTCTGTAATATAAATCACTCCCTAGACTCTGTAATATAAATCACTCCCTAGTCTAGACTCTGTAGTATAAATCACTCCCTAGTCTAGACTCTGTAATATAAATCACTCCCTAGTCTAGACTCTGTAGTATAAATCACTCCCTAGACTAGACTCTGTAATATAAATCACTCCCTAGACTAGACTCTGTAATATAAATCACTCCCTAGTCTAGACTCTGTAATATAAATCACTCCCTAGTCTAGACTCTGTAATATAAATCACTCCCTAGTCTCTGTAATATAAATCACTCCTCTAGTCTAGACTCTGTAATATAAATCACTCCCTAGACTCTGTAATATAAATCACTCCCTAGTCTAGACTCTGTAATATAAATCACTCCCTAGTCTAAACTCTGTAATATAAATCACTCCCTAGTCTAGACTCTGTAGTATAAATCACTCCCTAGTCTAGACTCTGTAGTATAAATCACTCCCTAGTCTAGACTCTGTAGTATAAATCACTCCCTAGTCTAGACTCTGTAGTATAAATCACTCCCTAAACTCTGTAGTATAAATCACTCCCTAGTCTAGACTCTGTAATATAAATCACTCCCTAGTCTAGTCTCTGTAGTATAAATCACTCCCTAGTCTCTGTAGTATAAATCACTCCCTAGTCTCTGTAGTATAAATCACTCCCTAGTCTCTGTAGTATAAATCACTCCCTAGTCTAGACTCTGTAATATAAATCACTCCCTAGTCTAGACTCTGTAATATAAATCACTCCCTAGTCTAGTCTCTGTAGTATAAATCACTCCCTAGTCTAGACTCTGTAATATAAATCACTCCCTAGACTCTGTAATATAAATCACTCCCTAGTCTAGACTCTGTAATATAAATCACTCCCTAGTCTAAACTCTGTAATATAAATCACTCCCTAGTCTAGACTCTGTAGTATAAATCACTCCCTAGTCTAGACTCTGTAGTATAAATCACTCCCTAGTCTAGACTCTGTAGTATAAATCACTCCCTAGTCTAGACTCTGTAGTATAAATCACTCCCTAAACTCTGTAGTATAAATCACTCCCTAGTCTAGACTCTGTAATATAAATCACTCCCTAGTCTAGTCTCTGTAGTATAAATCACTCCCTAGTCTCTGTAGTATAAATCACTCCCTAGTCTCTGTAGTATAAATCACTCCCTAGTCTCTGTAGTATAAATCACTCCCTAGTCTAGACTCTGTAATATAAATCACTCCCTAGTCTAGACTCTGTAATATAAATCACTCCTAGTCTAGTCTCTGTAGTATAAATCACTCCCTAGTCTCTGTAGTATAAATCACTCCCTAGTCTCTGTAGTATAAATCACTCCCTAGTCTCTGTAGTATAAATCACTCCCTAGTCTAGACTCTGTAATATAAATCACTCCCTAGTCTAGACTCTGTAATATAAATCACTCCCTAGACTCTGTAGTATAAATCACTCCCTAGACTAGTCTCTGTAGTATAAATCACTCCCTAGTCTCTGTAGTATAAATCACTCCCTAGTCTCTGTAGTATAAATCACTCCCTAGTCTCTGTAGTATAAATCACTCCCTAGTCTAGACTCTGTAATATAAATCACTCCCTAGTCTAGACTCTGTAATATAAATCACTCCCTAGTCTAGACTCTGTAGTATAAATCACTCCCTAGTCTAGACTCTGTAATATAAATCACTCCCTAGTCTAGACTCTGTAGTATAAATCACTCCCTAGTCTAGACTCTGTAATATAAATCACTCCCTAGTCTAGACTCTGTAGTATAAATCACTCCCTAGTCTAGACTCTGTAATATAAATCACTCCCTAGACTCTGTAATATAAATCACTCCCTAGTCTAGACTCTGTAGTATAAATCACTCCCTAGTCTAGACTCTGTAATATAAATCACTCCCTAGTCTAGACTCTGTAATATAAATCACTCCCTAGTCTAGACTCTGTAATATAAATCACTCCCTAGACTCTGTAATATAAATCACTCCCTAGTCTAGACTCTGTAGTATAAATCACTCCCTAGTCTAGACTCTGTAATATAAATCACTCCCTAGTCTAGACTCTGTAGTATAAATCACTCCCTAGACTAGACTCTGTAATATAAATCACTCCCTAGACTAGACTCTGTAATATAAATCACTCCCTAGTCTAGACTCTGTAATATAAATCACTCCCTAGTCTAGACTCTGTAATATAAATCACTCCCTAGTCTCTGTAATATAAATCACTCCCTAGTCTAGACTCTGTAATATAAATCACTCCCTAGACTCTGTAATATAAATCACTCCCTAGTCTAGACTCTGTAATATAAATCACTCCCTAGTCTAAACTCTGTAATATAAATCACTCCCTAGTCTAGACTCTGTAGTATAAATCACTCCCTAGTCTAGACTCTGTAGTATAAATCACTCCCTAGTCTAGACTCTGTAGTATAAATCACTCCCTAGTCTAGACTCTGTAGTATAAATCACTCCCTAAACTCTGTAGTATAAATCACTCCCTAGTCTAGACTCTGTAATATAAATCACTCCCTAGTCTAGTCTCTGTAGTATAAATCACTCCCTAGTCTCTGTAGTATAAATCACTCCCTAGTCTCTGTAGTATAAATCACTCCCTAGTCTCTGTAGTATAAATCACTCCCTAGTCTAGACTCTGTAATATAAATCACTCCCTAGTCTAGACTCTGTAATATAAATCACTCCCTAGTCTAGTCTCTGTAGTATAAATCACTCCCTAGTCTCTGTAGTATAAATCACTCCCTAGTCTCTGTAGTATAAATCACTCCCTAGTCTCTGTAGTATAAATCACTCCCTAGTCTAGACTCTGTAATATAAATCACTCCCTAGTCTAGACTCTGTAATATAAATCACTCCCCTAGACTCTGTAGTATAAATCACTCCCTAGACTAGTCTCTGTAGTATAAATCACTCCCTAGTCTCTGTAGTATAAATCACTCCTAGTCTCTGTAGTATAAATCACTCCCTAGTCTCTGTAGTATAAATCACTCCCTAGTCTAGACTCTGTAATATAAATCACTCCCTAGTCTAGACTCTGTAATATAAATCACTCCTAGTCTAGACTCTGTAGTATAAATCACTCCCTAGTCTAGACTCTGTAGTATAAATCACTCCCTAGTCTAGACTCTGTAGTATAAATCACTCCCTAAACTCTGTAGTATAAATCACTCCCTAGTCTAGACTCTGTAATATAAATCACTCCCTAGTCTAGTCTCTGTAGTATAAATCACTCCCTAGTCTGTAGTATAAATCACTCCCTAGTCTCTGTAGTATAAATCACTCCCTAGTCTAGACTCTGTAGTATAAATCACTCCCTAGTCTAGACTCTGTAATATAAATCACTCCCTAGTCTAGACTCTGTAATATAAATCACTCCCTAGACTCTGTAGTATAAATCACTCCCTAGACTAGTCTCTGTAGTATAAATCACTCCCTAGTCTCTGTAGTATAAATCACTCCCTAGTCTCTGTAGTATAAATCACTCCCTAGTCTCTGTAGTATAAATCACTCCCTAGTCTAGACTCTGTAATATAAATCACTCCCTAGTCTAGACTCTGTAATATAAATCACTCCCTAGTCTAGACTCTGTAGTATAAATCACTCCCTAGTCTAGACTCTGTAATATAAATCACTCCCTAGTCTAGACTCTGTAGTATAAATCACTCCCTAGTCTAGACTCTGTAATATAAATCACTCCCTAGTCTAGACTCTGTAGTATAAATCACTCCCTAGTCTAGACTCTGTAATATAAATCACTCCCTAGACTCTGTAATATAAATCACTCCCTAGTCTAGACTCTGTAGTATAAATCACTCCCTAGTCTAGACTCTGTAATATAAATCACTCCCTAGTCTAGACTCTGTAATATAAATCACTCCCTAGTCTAGACTCTGTAATATAAATCACTCCCTAGACTCTGTAATATAAATCACTCCTAGTCTAGACTCTGTAGTATAAATCACTCCCTAGTCTAGACTCTGTAATATAAATCACTCCCTAGTCTAGACTCTGTAGTATAAATCACTCCCTAGACTAGACTCTGTAATATAAATCACTCCCTAGACTAGACTCTGTAATATAAATCACTCCCTAGTCTAGACTCTGTAATATAAATCACTCCCTAGTCTAGACTCTGTAATATAAATCACTCCCTAGTCTAGTCTCTGTAATATAAATCACTCCCTAGTCTAGACTCTGTAATATAAATCACTCCCTAGACTCTGTAATATAAATCACTCCCTAGTCTAGACTCTGTAATATAAATCACTCCCTAGTCTAAACTCTGTAATATAAATCACTCCCTAGTCTAGACTCTGTATATAAATCACTCCCTAGTCTAGACTCTGTAGTATAAATCACTCCCTAGTCTAGACTCTGTAGTATAAATCACTCCCTAGTCTAGACTCTGTAGTATAAATCACTCCCTAAACTCTGTAGTATAAATCACTCCCTAGTCTAGACTCTGTAATATAAATCACTCCCTAGTCTAGTCTCTGTAGTATAAATCACTCCCTAGTCTCTGTAGTATAAATCACTCCCTAGTCTCTGTAGTATAAATCACTCCCTAGTCTCTGTAGTATAAATCACTCCCTAGTCTAGACTCTGTAATATAAATCACTCCCTAGTCTAGACTCTGTAATATAAATCACTCCCTAGTCTAGTCTCTGTAGTATAAATCACTCCCTAGTCTCTGTAGTATAAATCACTCCCTAGTCTCTGTAGTATAAATCACTCCCTAGTCTCTGTAGTATAAATCACTCCCTAGTCTAGACTCTGTAATATAAATCACTCCCTAGTCTAGACTCTGTAATATAAATCACTCCCTAGACTCTGTAGTATAAATCACTCCCTAGACTAGTCTCTGTAGTATAAATCACTCCCTAGTCTCTGTAGTATAAATCACTCCCTAGTCTCTGTAGTATAAATCACTCCCTAGTCTCTGTAGTATAAATCACTCCCTAGTCTAGACTCTGTAATATAAATCACTCCCTAGTCTAGACTCTGTAATATAAATCACTCCCTAGTCTAGACTCTGTAGTATAAATCACTCCCTAGTCTAGACTCTGTAGTATAAATCACTCCCTAGTCTAGACTCTGTAGTATAAATCACTCCCTAAACTCTGTAGTATAAATCACTCCCTAGTCTAGACTCTGTAATATAAATCACTCCCTAGTCTAGTCTCTGTAGTATAAATCACTCCCTAGTCTCTGTAGTATAAATCACTCCCTAGTCTCTGTAGTATAAATCACTCCCTAGTCTAGACTCTGTAATATAAATCACTCCCTAGTCTAGACTCTGTAATATAAATCACTCCCTAGACTCTGTAGTATAAATCACTCCCTAGACTAGTCTCTGTAGTATAAATCACTCCCTAGTCTCTGTAGTATAAATCACTCCCTAGTCTCTGTAGTATAAATCACTCCCTAGTCTCTGTAGTATAAATCACTCCCTAGTCTAGACTCTGTAATATAAATCACTCCCTAGTCTAGACTCTGTAATATAAATCACTCCCTAGTCTAGACTCTGTAGTATAAATCACTCCCTAGTCTAGACTCTGTAATATAAATCACTCCCTAGTCTAGACTCTGTAGTATAAATCACTCCCTAGTCTAGACTCTGTAATATAAATCACTCCCTAGTCTAGACTCTGTAGTATAAATCACTCCCTAGTCTAGACTCTGTAATATAAATCACTCCCCCTAGACTCTGTAATATAAATCACTCCCTAGTCTAGACTCTGTAGTATAAATCACTCCCTAGTCTAGACTCTGTAATATAAATCACTCCCTAGTCTAGACTCTGTAATATAAATCACTCCCTAGTCTAGACTCTGTAATATAAATCACTCCCTAGACTCTGTAATATAAATCACTCCCTAGTCTAGACTCTGTAGTATAAATCACTCCCTAGTCTAGACTCTGTAATATAAATCACTCCCTAGTCTAGACTCTGTAGTATAAATCACTCCCTAGACTAGACTCTGTAATATAAATCACTCCCTAGACTAGACTCTGTAATATAAATCACTCCCTAGTCTAGACTCTGTAATATAAATCACTCCCTAGTCTAGACTCTGTAATATAAATCACTCCCTAGTCTAGACTCTGTAATATAAATCACTCCCTAGACTCTGTAATATAAATCACTCCCTAGTCTAGACTCTGTAATATAAATCACTCCCTAGTCTAAACTCTGTAATATAAATCACTCCCTAGTCTAGACTCTGTAGTATAAATCACTCCCTAGTCTAGACTCTGTAGTATAAATCACTCCCTAGTCTAGACTCTGTAGTATAAATCACTCCCTAGTCTAGACTCTGTAGTATAAATCACTCCCTAAACTCTGTAGTATAAATCACTCCCTAGTCTAGACTCTGTAATATAAATCACTCCCTAGTCTAGTCTCTGTAGTATAAATCACTCCATAGTCTCTGTAGTATAAATCACTCCCTAGTCTCTGTAGTATAAATCACTCCCTAGTCTCTGTAGTATAAATCACTCCCTAGTCTAGACTCTGTAATATAAATCACTCCCTAGTCTAGACTCTGTAATATAAATCACTCCCTAGTCTAGTCCCTCTGTAGTATAAATCACTCCCTAGTCTCTGTAGTATAAATCACTCCCTAGTCTCTGTAGTATAAATCACTCCCTAGTCTCTGTAGTATAAATCACTCCCTAGTCTAGACTCTGTAATATAAATCACTCCCTAGTCTAGACTCTGTAATATAAATCACTCCCTAGACTCTGTAGTATAAATCACTCCTAGACTAGTCTCTGTAGTATAAATCACTCCCTAGTCTCTGTAGTATAAATCACTCCCTAGTCTCTGTAGTATAAATCACTCCCTAGTCTAGTCTCTGTAGTATAAATCACTCCCTAGTCTAGACTCTGTAATATAAATCACTCCCTAGACTCTGTAATATAAATCACTCCCTAGTCTAGACTCTGTAGTATAAATCACTCCCTAGTCTAGACTCTGTAATATAAATCACCCCTAGTCTAGACTCTGTAATATAAATCACTCCCTAGTCTAGACTCTGTAATATAAATCACTCCCTAGTCTAGACTCTGTAGTATAAATCACTCCCTAGTCTAGACTCTGTAATATAAATCACTCCCTAGACTCTGTAATATAAATCACTCCCTAGTCTAGACTCTGTAGTATAAATCACTCCCTAGTCTAGACTCTGTAATATAAATCACTCCCTAGTCTAGACTCTGTAATATAAATCACTCCCTAGTCTAGACTCTGTAATATAAATCACTCCCTAGACTCTGTAATATAAATCACTCCCTAGTCTAGACTCTGTAGTATAAATCACTCCCTAGTCTAGACTCTGTAATATAAATCACTCCCTAGTCTAGACTCTGTAGTATAAATCACTCCCTAGACTAGACTCTGTAATATAAATCACTCCCTAGACTAGACTCTGTAATATAAATCACTCCCTAGTCTAGACTCTGTAGTATAAATCACTCCCTAGTCTAGACTCTGTAATATAAATCACTCCCTAGTCTAGACTCTGTAGTATAAATCACTCCCTAGTCTAGACTCTGTAGTATAAATCACTCCCTAGACTCTGTAATATAAATCACTCCCTAGACTCTGTAATATAAATCACTCCCTAGACTCTGTAATATAAATCACTCCCTAGTCTCTGTAATATAAATCACTCCCTAGTCTCTGTAGTATAAATCACTCCCTAGACTAGACTCTGTAATATAAATCACTCCCTAGACTCTGTAGTATAAATCACTCCCTAGTCTCTGTAGTATAAATCACTCCCTAGTCTAGACTCTGTAATATAAATCACTCCCTAGTCTAGACTCTGTAATATAAATCACTCCCTAGTCTAGACTCTGTAATATAAATCACTCCCTAGTCTCTGTAATATAAATCACTCCCTAGTCTAGACTCTGTAGTATAAATCACTC
Organism: Oncorhynchus nerka; assembly: GCF_034236695.1. Classification (NCBI taxonomy): domain Eukaryota; kingdom Metazoa; phylum Chordata; class Actinopteri; order Salmoniformes; family Salmonidae; genus Oncorhynchus; species Oncorhynchus nerka. Next base: position 1,988,804 of record NC_088403.1, read on the forward strand.
CCTAGTCTCTGTAATATAAATCACTCCCTAGACTCTGTAATATAAATCACTCCCTAGTCTAGACTCTGTAATATAAATCACTCCCTAGTCTAGACTCTGTAATATAAATCACTCCCTAGTCTAGACTCTGTAATATAAATCACTCCCTAGTCTAGACTCTGTAATATAAATCACTCCCTAGACTCTGTAATATAAATCACTCCCTAGTCTAGACTCTGTAGTATAAATCACTCCCTAGTCTAGACTCTGTAATATAAATCACTCCCTAGTCTAGACTCTGTAATATAAATCACTCCCTAGTCTAGACTCTGTAATATAAATCACTCCCTAGACTCTGTAATATAAATCACTCCCTAGTCTAGACTCTGCAGTATAAATCACTCCCTAGTCTAGACTCTGTAATCACTCCCTAGTCTAAATAAACTCCCTAGTCTAGACTCTGTAGTATAAATCACTCCCTAGTCTAGACTCTGTAATATAAATCACTCCCTAGTCTAGACTCTGTAATATAAATCACTCCCTAGTCTAGACTCTGTAATATAAATCACTCCCTAGTCTAGACTCTGTAATATAAATCACTAGACCTAGACTCTGTAATATAAATCACTCCCTAGTCTCTGTAGTATAAATCACTCCCTAGTCTCTCTGTAATATAAATCACTCCTAGTCTAGACTCTGTAGTATAAATCACTCCCTAGACTAGACTCTGTAATATAAATCTCCCCTAGACCTGTAATATAAATCACTCTAGTCTAGACTCTGTACTCTGTAGTATAAATCACTCCCTAGTCTAGACTCTGTAATATAAATCACTCCCTAGTCTAGACTCTGTAATATAATCACTCTAGTCTCTGTAATATAAATCACTCCCCTAGTCTAGACTCTATATAAATCACTCCCTAGTCTAGACTCTGTAATATAAATCACTCCCTAGTCTAGACTCTGTAACTCCTAGTATAAATCACTCCCTAGTCTAGACTCTGTAATATAAATCACTCCCTAGTCTAGACTCTGTAATATAAATCACTCCCTAGTCTAGACTCTGTAATATAAATCACTCCCTAGTCTAGACTCTGTAATATAAATCACTAGACTCTGTAATATAAATCACTAGACTCTGTAGACTCCCTAGTCTAGACTCTGTAGTATAAATCACTCCCTAGTCTAGACTCTGTAATATAAATCACTCCCTAGTCTAGACTCTGTAATATAAATCACTCCCTAGTCTAGACTCTGTAATATAAATCACTCCCTAGACTCTAGACTCTGTAGTATAAATCACTCCCCTAGTCTAGACTCTGTAGTATAAATCACTCCCTAGTCTAGACTCTGTAATATAAATCACTCCCTAGTCTAGACTCTGTAATATAAATCACTCCCTAGTCTAGACTCTGTAATATAAATCACTCCTAGTCTAGACTCTGTAATATAAATCACTCCCTAGTCTAGACTCTAGACACTCACCCCTAGTAGACTCTGTAATATAAATCACTCCCTAGTCTAGACTCTGTAATATAAATCACTCCCCTCCAGACTCTGTACTATAAATCACTCCCTAGTCTAGACTCTGTAATATAAATCACTCCCTAGTCTAGACTCTGTAATATAAATCACTCCCTAGTCTAGACTCTCTAGACTCTGTAATATAAATCACTCCCCTAGTCTAGACTCTGTAGTATAAATCACTCCCTAGTCTAGACTCTGTAATATAAATCACTCCCTAGTCTAGACTCTGTAATATAAATCACTCCCTAGTCTAGACTCTGTAATATAAATCACTCCCTAGACTAGACTCTGTAATATAAATCACTCCCTAGTCTAGACTCTGTAATATAAATCACTCCCTAGTCTAGACTCTGTAGTATAAATCACTCCCTAGACTCTGTAATATAAATCACTCCCTAGTCTAGACTCTGTAGTATAAATCACTCCCTAGTCTAGACTCTGTAATATAAATCACTCCCTAGTCTAGACTCTGTAATATAAATCACTCCCTAGTCTAGACTCTGTAATATAAATCACTCCCTAGTCTAGACTCTGTAGTATAAATCACTCCCTAGTCTCTGTAATATAAATCACTCCCTAGTCTAGTCTCTGTAATATAAATCACTCCCTAGTCTCTGTAATATAAATCACTCCCTAGACTCTGTAGTATAAATCACTCCCTAGTCTAGACTCTGTAATATAAATCACTCCCTAGTCTAGACTCTGTAATATAAATCACTCCCTAGTCTAGACTCTGTAATATAAATCACTCCCTAGACTCTGTAGTATAAATCACTCCCTAGTCTAGACTCTGTAATATAAATCACTCCCTAGACACTGTAGTATAAATCACTCCCTAGTCTAGACTCTGTAATATAAATCACTCCCTAGTCTAGACTCTGTAATATAAATCACTCCCTAGACTCTGTAATATAAATCACTCCCTAGTCTAGACTCTGTAGTATAAATCACTCCCTAGTCTAGTCTCTGTAATATAAATCACTCCCTAGTCTCTGTAATATAAATCACTCCCTAGTCTAGACTCTGTAGTATAAATCACTCCCTAGTCTAGACTCTGTAATATAAATCACTCCCTAGTCTAGACTCTGTAATATAAATCACTCCCTAGACTCTGTAGTATAAATCACTCCCTAGTCTAGACTCTGTAATATAAATCACTCCCTAGTCTAGACTCTGTAATATAAATCACTCCCTAGTCTAGACTCTGTAATATAAATCACTCCCTAGTCTAGTCTCTGTAGTATAAATCACTCCCCAGTCTAGACTCTGTAGTATAAATCACTCCCTAGTCTAGACTCTGTAATATAAATCACTCCCTAGTCTAGTCTCTGTAATATAAATCACTCCCTAGTCTAGACTCTGTAGTATAAATCACTCCCTAGTCTAGACTCTGTAATATAAATCACTCCCTAGTCTAGACTCTGTAATATAAATCACTCCCTAGACTCTGTAATATAAATCACTCCCTAGTCTAGACTCTGTAATATAAATCACTCCCTAGACTAGACTCTGTAATATAAATCACTCCTAGTCTAGACTCTGTAGTATAAATCACCCCTAGTCTAGACTCTGTAATATAAATCACTCCCTAGACTCTGTAATATAAATCACTCCCTAGTCTAGACTCTGTAGTATAAATCACTCCTAGTCTAGACTCTGTAATATAAATCACTCCCTAGTCTAGACTCTGTAATATAAATCACTCCCTAGTCTAGACTCTGTAATATAAATCACTCCCTAGTCTAGACTCTGTAATATAAATCACTCCCTAGTCTCTGTAATATAAATCACTCCCTAGTCTAGACTCTGTAATATAAATCACTCCCTAGTCTCTGTAATATAAATCACTCCCTAGACTCTGTAATATAAATCACTCCCTAGTCTAGACTCTGTAGTATAAATCACTCCCTAGTCTAGACTCTGTAATATAAATCACTCCCTAGTCTAGACTCTGTAATATAAATCACTCCCTAGTCTAGACTCTGTAATATAAATCACTCCCTAGTCTAGACTCTGTAATATAAATCACTCCCTAGTCTCTGTAATATAAATCACTCCTAGTCTAGACTCTGTAATATAAATCACTCCCCTAGACTCTGTAATATAAATCACTCCTAGTCTAGACTCTGTAATATAAATCACTCCCTAGTCTAGACTCTGTAATATAAATCACTCCCTAGTCTAGTCTCTGTAGTATAAATCACTCCCCAGTCTAGACTCTGTAGTATAAATCACTCCCTAGTCTAGACTCTGTAATATAAATCACTCCCTAGTCTAGTCTCTGTAATATAAATCACTCCTAGTCTAGACTCTGTAATATAAATCACTCCCTAGTCTAGACTCTGTAATATAAATCACTCCCTAGTCTAGACTCTGTAATATAAATCACTCCCTAGTCTAGACTCTGTAATATAAATCACTCCCCTAGTCTAGACTCTGTAATATAAATCACTCCCTAGTCTAGACTCTGTAGTATAAATCACTCCCTAGTCTAGACTCTGTAGTATAAATCACTCCCTAGTCTAGACTCTGTAGTATAAATCACTCCCTAGTCTAGACTCTGTAATATAAATCACTCCCTAGTCTAGACTCTGTAATATAAATCACTCCCTAGTCTAGACTCTGTAATATAAATCACTCCCTAGTCTAGACTCTGTAATATAAATCACTCCCTAGTCTAGACTCTGTAATATAAATCACTCCCTAGACTCTGTAATATAAATCACTCCTAGTCTAGACTCTGTAATATAAATCACTCCCTAGTCTAGACTCTGTAATATAAATCACTCCCTAGTCTAGACTCTGTAATATAAATCACTCCCTAGTCTAGACTCTGTAATATAAATCACTCCTAGTCTAGACTCTGTAGTATAAATCACTCCCTAGTCTAGACTCTGTAATATAAATCACTCCCTAGTCTAGACTCTGTAATATAAATCACTCCCTAGTCTAGACTCTGTAATATAAATCACTCCCTAGTCTAGACTCTGTAATATAAATCACTCCCTAGTCTAGACTCTGTAATATAAATCACTCCCTAGTCTAGACTCTGTAATATAAATCACTCCCTAGTCTAGACTCTGTAATATAAATCACTCCCTAGTCTAGACTCTGTAGTATAAATCACTCCCTAGTCTAGACTCTGTAATATAAATCACTCCCTAGACTCTGTAATATAAATCACTCCCTAGTCTAGACTCTGTAATATAAATCACTCCCTAGTCTAGACTCTGTAATATAAATCACTCCCTAGACTCTGTAATATAAATCACTCCCTAGTCTAGACTCTGTAGTATAAATCACTCCCTAGTCTAGACTCTGTAATATAAATCACTCCCTAGACTCTGTAATATAAATCACTCCCTAGTCTAGACTCTGTAGTATAAATCACTCCCTAGTCTAGACTCTGTAATATAAATCACTCCCTAGTCTAGACTCTGTAATATAAATCACTCCCTAGTCTAGACTCTGTAATATAAATCACTCCCTAGTCTAGACTCTGTAATATAAATCACTCCCTAGTCTAGACTCTGTAATATAAATCACTCCCTAGTCTAGACTCTGTAATATAAATCACTCCCTAGTCTAGTCTCTGTAGTATAAATCACTCCCCAGTCTAGACTCTGTAGTATAAATCACTCCCTAGTCTAGACTCTGTAATATAAATCACTCCCTAGTCTAGTCTCTGTAATATAAATCACTCCCTAGTCTAGACTCTGTAGTATAAATCACTCCCTAGTCTAGACTCTGTAATATAAATCACTCCCTAGTCTAGACTCTGTAGTATAAATCACTCCCTAGTCTCTGTAATATAAATCACTCCCTAGTCTAGACTCTGTAATATAAATCACTCCCTAGACTAGACTCTGTAATATAAATCACTCCCTAGTCTAGACTCTGTAGTATAAATCACTCCCTAGTCTAGACTCTGTAGTATAAATCACTCCCTAGACTCTGTAATATAAATCACTCCCTAGTCTAGACTCTGTAATATAAATCACTCCCTAGACTAGACTCTGTAATATAAATCACTCCCTAGTCTAGTCTCTGTAATATAAATCACTCCCTAGTCTAGACTCTGTAATATAAATCACTCCCTAGTCTAGACTCTGTAGTATAAATCACTCCCTAGTCTCTGTAATATAAATCACTCCCTAGTCTAGTCTCTGTAATATAAATCACTCCCTAGTCTCTGTAATATAAATCACTCCCTAGACTCTGTAGTATAAATCACTCCCTAGTCTAGACTCTGTAATATAAATCACTCCCTAGTCTAGACTCTGTAATATAAATCACTCCCTAGTCTAGACTCTGTAATATAAATCACTCCCTAGACTCTGTAGTATAAATCACTCCCTAGTCTAGACTCTGTAATATAAATCACTCCCTAGACTCTGTAGTATAAATCACTCCCTAGTCTAGACTCTGTAATATAAATCACTCCTAGACTCTGTAGTATAAATCACTCCTAGTCTAGACTCTGTAATATAAATCACTCCCTAGTCTAGACTCTGTAATATAAATCACTCCCTAGTCTAGTCTCTGTAGTATAAATCACTCCCCAGTCTAGACTCTGTAGTATAAATCACTCCCTAGTCTAGACTCTGTAATATAAATCACTCCCTAGTCTAGTCTCTGTAATATAAATCACTCCCTAGTCTAGACTCTGTAATATAAATCACTCCCTAGTCTAGTCTCTGTAATATAAATCACTCCCTAGTCTAGACTCTGTAATATAAATCACTCCCTAGTCTCTGTAATATAAATCACTCCCTAGTCTAGACTCTGTAATATAAATCACTCCCTAGACTAGACTCTGTAATATAAATCACTCCCTAGTCTAGACTCTGTAGTATAAATCACTCCCTAGTCTAGACTCTGTAGTATAAATCACTCCCTAGACTCTGTAATATAAATCACTCCCTAGTCTAGACTCTGTAATATAAATCACTCCCTAGTCTAGACTCTGTAATATAAATCACTCCCTAGTCTAGACTCTGTAATATAAATCACTCCCTAGTCTAGACTCTGTAATATAAATCACTCCCTAGTCTAGACTCTGTAGTATAAATCACTCCCTAGTCTCTGTAATATAAATCACTCCCTAGTCTAGTCTCTGTAATATAAATCACTCCTAGTCTAGACTCTGTAATATAAATCACTCCCTAGTCTAGACTCTGTAGTATAAATCACTCCCTAGTCTAGACTCTGTAATATAAATCACTCCCTAGTCTAGACTCTGTAGTATAAATCACTCCCTAGTCTAGACTCTGTAATATAAATCACTCTAGACTCTGTAATATAAATCACTCCCTAGTCTAGACTCTGTATATAAATCACTCCCTAGACTCTGTAGTATAAATCACTCCCTAGTCTAGACTCTGTAATATAAATCACTCCCTAGTCTAGACTCTGTAATATAAATCACTCCCTAGACTCTGTAATATAAATCTAGACTCTGTAATATAAATCACTCCCTAGACTCTGTAATATAAATCACTCCCTAGTCTAGACTCTGTAATATAAATCACTCCCTAGTCTAGACTCTGTAATATAAATCACTCCTAGTCTAGACTCTGTAATATAAATCACTCCCTAGTCTAGACTCTGTAATATAAATCACTCCCTAGTCTAGACTCTGTAATATAAATCACTCCCTAGTCTAGACTCTGTAATATAAATCACTCCCTAGTCTAGACTCTGTAATATAAATCACTCCCTAGTCTAGACTCTGTAATATAAATCACTCCCTAGTCTAGACTCTGTAATATAAATCACTCCCTAGTCTAGACTCTGTAATATAAATCACTCCCTAGTCTAGACTCTGTAGTATAAATCACTCCCTAGTCTAGACTCTGTAATATAAATCACTCCCTAGACTCTGTAATATAAATCACTCCCTAGTCTAGACTCTGTAATATAAATCACTCCCTAGTCTAGACTCTGTAATATAAATCACTCCCTAGTCTAGACTCTGTAGTATAAATCACTCCTAGTCTAGACTCTGTAATATAAATCACTCCCCCCTAGACTCTGTAATATAAATCACTCCCTAGTCTAGACTCTGTAATATAAATCACTCCCTAGTCTAGACTCTGTAATATAAATCACTCCCTAGTCTAGACTCTGTAGTATAAATCACTCCCTAGTCTAGACTCTGTAATATAAATCACTCCTAGTCTAGACTCTGTAATATAAATCACTCCCTAGTCTAGACTCTGTAATATAAATCACTCCCTAGTCTAGACTCTGTAATATAAATCACTCCCTAGTCTAGACTCTGTAGTATAAATCACTCCCTAGTCTAGACTCTGTAATATAAATCACTCCCTAGACTCTGTAGTATAAATCACTCCCTAGTCTAGACTCTGTAATATAAATCACTCCCTAGTCTAGACTCTGTAATATAAATCACTCCCTAGTCTAGACTCTGTAATATAAATCACTCCCTAGTCTAGACTCTGTAATATAAATCACTCCTAGTCTAGACTCTGTAATATAAATCACTCCCTAGTCTAGACTCTGTAGTATAAATCACTCCCTAGTCTAGACTCTGTAATATAAATCACTCCCTAGTCTAGTCTCTGTAGTATAAATCACTCCCTAGTCTAGACTCTGTAATATAAATCACTCCCTAGTCTCTGTAATATAAATCACTCCCTAGTCTAGACTCTGTAATATAAATCACTCCCTAGTCTAGACTCTGTAATATAAATCACTCCCTAGTCTAGACTCTGTAATATAAATCACTCCCTAGTCTAGACTCTGTAATATAAATCACTCCCTAGTCTAGACTCTGTAATATAAATCACTCCCTAGTCTAGACTCTGTAATATAAATCACTCCCTAGTCTAGACTCTATATAAATCACTCCCTAGTCTAGACTCTGTAATATAAATCACTCCCTAGTCTAGACTCTGTAGTATAAATCACTCCTAGTCTAGACTCTGTAATATAAATCACTCCCTAGTCTAGTCTCTGTAGTATAAATCACTCCCTAGTCTAGACTCTGTAGTATAAATCACTCCCTAGTCTAGACTCTGTAATATAAATCACTCCCTAGTCTAGACTCTGTAATATAAATCACTCCCTAGTCTAGACTCTGTAATATAAATCACTCCCTAGTCTAGTCTCTGTAATATAAATCACTCCCTAGTCTAGACTCTGTAATATAAATAGACTCTGTAATATAAATCACTCCCTAGTCTAGACTCTGTAGTATAAATCACTCCCTAGTCTAGACTCTGTAATATAAATCACTCCCTAGTCTAGACTCTGTAATATAAATCACTGCCTAGTCTAGACTCTGTAGTATAAATCACTCCCTAGACTCTGTAATATAAATCACTCCCTAGTCTCTGTAATATAAATCACTCCCTAGTCTAGACTCTGTAATATAAATCACTCCCTAGTCTAGACTCTGTAATATAAATCACTCCCTAGTCTAGACTCTGTAATATAAATCACTCCCTAGTCTAGACTCTGTAATATAAATCATCCCTAGTCTAGACTCTGTAATATAAATCACTCCCTAGTCTAGACTCTGTAAAATATAAATCACTCCCTAGTCTAGACTCTGTAATATAAATCACTCCCTAGTCTAGACTCTGTAATATAAATCACTCCCTAGTCTAGACTCTGTAGTATAAATCACTCCCTAGTCTAGACTCTGTAATATAAATCACTCCCTAGTCTAGACTCTGTAATATAAATCACTCCCTAGTCTAGACTCTGTAATATAAATCACTCCCTAGTCTAGACTCTGTAATATAAATCACTCCCTAGTCTAGACTCTGTAATATAAATCACTCCCTAGTCTAGACTCTGTAATATAAATCACTCCCTAGTCTAGACTCTGTAATATAAATCACTCCCTAGACTCTGTAATATAAATCACTCCCTAGACTCTGTAATATAAATCACTCCCTAGTCTAGACTCTGTAATATAAATCACTCCCTAGTCTAGACTCTGTAATATAAATCACTCCCTAGTCTAGACTCTGTAATATAAATCACTCCCTAGTCTAGACTCTGTAATATAAATCACTCCCTAGTCTAGACTCTGTAATATAAATCACTCCCTAGTCTAGACTCTGTAATATAAATCACTCCCTAGTCTAGACTCTGTAATATAAATCACTCCCTAGTCTAGACTCTGTAATATAAATCACTCCCTAGTCTAGACTCTGTAATATAAATCACTCCCTAGTCTAGACTCTGTAATATAAATCACTCCCTAGTCTAGACTCTGTAATATAAATCACTCCCTAGTCTAGACTCTGTAATATAAATCACTCCTGTAATATAAAGTCTAGACTCTGTAGTATAAATCACTCCCTAGTCTAGACTCTGTAATATAAATCACTCCCTAGTCTAGACTCTGTAATATAAATCACTCCCTAGTCTAGACTCTGTAATATAAATCACTCCTAGTCTAGACTCTGTAGTATAAATCACTCCCTAGTCTAGACTCTGTAATATAAATCACTCCCTAGTCTAGACTCTGTAATATAAATCACTCCTAGTCTAGACTCTAGACTCTGTAATATAAATCACCCCTAGTCTAGACTCTGTAATATAAATCACTCCCTAGTCTAGACTCTGTAATATAAATCACTCCCTAGTCTAGACTCTGTAATATAAATCACTCCCTAGTCTAGACTCTGTAATATAAATCACTCCCTAGACTCTGTAATATAAATCACTCCCTAGTCTAGACTCTGTAGTATAAATCACTCCCTAGTCTAGACTCTGTAATATAAATCACTCCCTAGTCTAGTCTCTGTAATATAAATCACTCCCTAGTCTCTGTAATATAAATCTAGACTCTGTAGTATAAATCACTCCCTAGTCTAGACTCTGTAATATAAATCACTCCCTAGTCTAGACTCTGTAATATAAATCACTCCCTAGTCTAGACTCTGTAATATAAATCACTCCCTAGTCTAGACTCTGTAATATAAATCACTCCTAGTCTAGACTCTGTAATATAAATCACTCCCTAGACTCTGTAGTATAAATCACTCCCTAGTCTAGACTCTGTAATATAAATCACTCCCTAGACTCTGTAATATAAATCACTCCCTAGTCTAGACTCTGTAATATAAATCACTCCCTAGTCTAGACTCTGTAATATAAATCACTCCCTAGACTCTGTAATATAAATCACTCCCTAGTCTAGACTCTGTAATATAAATCACTCCCTAGTCTAGACTCTGTAATATAAATCACTCCCTAGTCTAGACTCTGTAGTATAAATCACTCCCTAGTCTAGACTCTGTAATATAAATCACTCCCTAGTCTAGACTCTGTAGTATAAATCACTCCCTAGTCTAGACTCTGTAATATAAATCACTCCCTAGTCTAGACTCTGTAATATAAATCACTCCCTAGACTCTGTAGTATAAATCACTCCCTAGTCTAGACTCTGTAATATAAATCACTCCCTAGTCTAGACTCTGTAATATAAATCACTCCCTAGTCTAGACTCTGTAATATAAATCACTCCCTAGTCTAGTCTCTGTAGTATAAATCACTCCCCAGTCTAGACTCTGTAGTATAAATCACTCCCTAGTCTAGACTCTGTAATATAAATCACTCCCTAGTCTAGTCTCTGTAATATAAATCACTCCCTAGTCTAGACTCTGTAGTATAAATCACTCCCTAGTCTAGTCTCTGTAATATAAATCACTCCCTAGTCTAGACTCTGTAGTATAAATCACTCCCTAGTCTCTGTAATATAAATCACTCCCTAGTCTAGACTCTGTAATATAAATCACTCCCTAGACTAGACTCTGTAATATAAATCACTCCCTAGTCTAGACTCTGTAGTATAAATCACTCCCTAGTCTAGACTCTGTAGTATAAATCACTCCCTAGACTCTGTAATATAAATCACTCCCTAGTCTAGACTCTGTAATATAAATCACTCCCTAGACTAGACTCTGTAATATAAATCACTCCCTAGTCTAGTCTCTGTAATATAAATCACTCCCTAGTCTAGACTCTGTAATATAAATCACTCCCTAGTCTAGACTCTGTAGTATAAATCACTCCCTAGTCTCTGTAATATAAATCACTCCCTAGTCTAGTCTCTGTAATATAAATCACTCCCTAGTCTCTGTAATATAAATCACTCCCTAGACTCTGTAGTATAAATCACTCCCTAGTCTAGACTCTGTAGTATAAATCACTCCCTAGTCTAGACTCTGTAATATAAATCACTCCCTAGTCTAGACTCTGTAATATAAATCACTCCCTAGACTATGTAGTATAAATCACTCCCTAGTCTAGACTCTGTAATATAAATCACTCCCTAGTCTCTGTAATATAAATCACTCCCTAGTCTAGACTCTGTAATATAAATCACTCCCTAGACTCTGTAGTATAAATCACTCCCTAGTCTAGACTCTGTAATATAAATCACTCCCTAGTCTAGACTCTGTAATATAAATCACTCCCTAGTCTAGTCTCTGTAGTATAAATCACTCCCCAGTCTAGACTCTGTAGTATAAATCACTCCCTAGTCTAGACTCTGTAATATAAATCACTCCCTAGTCTAGTCTCTGTAATATAAATCACTCCCTAGTCTAGACTCTGTAATATAAATCACTCCCTAGTCTAGACTCTGTAATATAAATCACTCCCTAGTCTAGACTCTGTAATATAAATCACTCCCTAGTCTAGACTCTGTAATATAAATCACTCCCTAGTCTAGACTCTGTAATATAAATCACTCCCTAGACTCTGTAATATAAATCACTCCCTAGTCTAGACTCTGTAATATAAATCACTCCCTAGTCTAGACTCTGTAATATAAATCACTCCCTAGTCTAGACTCTGTAGTATAAATCACTCCCTAGTCTAGACTCTGTAATATAAATCACTCCCTAGTCTAGACTCTGTAATATAAATCACTCCTAGTCTAGACTCTGTAATATAAATCACTCCCTAGTCTAGACTCTGTAATATAAATCACTCCTAGTCTAGTCTCTGTAGTATAAATCACTCCCTAGTCTAGACTCTGTAGTATAAATCACTCCCTAGTCTAGACTCTGTAATATAAATCACTCCCTAGTCTAGACTCTGTAGTATAAATCACTCCCTAGTCTAGACTCTGTAATATAAATCACTCCCTAGTCTAGACTCTGTAATATAAATCACTCCCTAGTCTAGACTCTGTAATATAAATCACTCCCTAGTCTAGTCTCTGTAATATAAATCACTCCCTAGTCTAGACTCTGTAGTATAAATCACTCCCTAGTCTAGTCTCTGTAATATAAATCACTCCTAGTCTAGACTCTGTAGTATAAATCACTCCCTAGTCTCTGTAATATAAATCACTCCCTAGTCTAGACTCTGTAATATAAATCACTCCCTAGACTAGACTCTGTAATATAAATCACTCCCTAGTCTAGACTCTGTAGTATAAATCACTCCCTAGTCTAGACTCTGTAGTATAAATCACTCCCTAGACTCTGTAATATAAATCACTCCCTAGTCTAGACTCTGTAATATAAATCACTCCCTAGTCTAGACTCTGTAATATAAATCACTCCCTAGTCTAGACTCTGTAATATAAATCACTCCTAGTCTAGACTCTGTAGTATAAATCACTCCCTAGTCTAGACTCTGTAGTATAAATCACTCCCTAGTCTAGACTCTGTAATATAAATCACTCCCTAGTCTCTGTAATATAAATCACTCCCTAGTCTAGTCTCTGTAATATAAATCACTCCCTAGTCTCTGTAATATAAATCACTCCCTAGACTCTGTAGTATAAATCACTCCCTAGTCTAGACTCTGTAATATAAATCACTCCCTAGTCTAGACTCTGTAATATAAATCACTCCCTAGTCTAGACTCTGTAATATAAATCACTCCCTAGTCTAGACTCTGTAATATAAATCACTCCCTAGTCTAGACTCTGTAATATAAATCACTCCCTAGACTCTAGTATAAATCACTCCCTAGTCTAGACTCTGTAATATAAATCACTCCCTAGTCTAGACTCTGTAATATAAATCACTCCCTAGTCTAGACTCTGTAATATAAATCACTCCCTAGTCTAGACTCTGTAATATAAATCACTCCCTAGTCTCTGTAATATAAATCACTCCCTAGACTCTGTAGTATAAATCACTCCCTAGTCTAGACTCTGTAATATAAATCACTCCTAGTCTAGACTCTGTAGTATAAATCACTCCCTAGTCTAGACTCTGTAATATAAATCACTCCTAGTCTAGACTCTGTAATATAATGCCCTAGTCTCTGTAATATAAATCACTCCCTAGTCTAGACTCTGTAATATAAATCACTCCCTAGACTCTGTAATATAAATCACCCTAGTCTAGACTCTGTAATATAAATCACTCCTAGTCTAGACTCTGTAATATAAATCACTCCCTAGTCTAGACTCTGTAATATAAATCACTCCCTAGTCTAGTCTCTGTAGTATAAATCACTCCCCAGTCTAGACTCTGTAGTATAAATCACTCCCTAGTCTAGACTCTGTAATATAAATCACTCCCTAGTCTAGACTCTGTAATATAAATCACTCCCTAGTCTAGACTCTGTAATATAAATCACTCCCAGTCTAGTCTCTGTAATATAAATCACTCCCTAGTCTAGACTCTGTAGTATAAATCACTCCTAGTCTCTGTAATATAAATCACTCCCTAGTCTAGACTCTGTAATATAAATCACTCCCCCTAGACTAGACTCTGTAATATAAATCACTCCTAGTCTAGACTCTGTAGTATAAATCACTCCCTAGTCTAGACTCTGTAATATAAATCACTCCCTAGACTCTGTAATATAAATCACTCCTAGTCTAGACTCTGTAATATAAATCACTCCCTAGTCTAGACTCTGTAATATAAATCACTCCCTAGTCTAGACTCTGTAATATAAATCACTCCCTAGTCTAGACTCTGTAATATATAAATCACTCTCCTAGTCTAGACTCTGTAGTCCCTAGACTCTGTAATATAAATCACCCCTAGTCTAGACTCTGTAATATAAATCACTCCCTAGTCTCTGTAATATAAATCACTCCCTAGACTCTGTAATATAAATCACTCCCTAGTCTAGACTCTGTAATATAAATCACTCCCTAGTCTAGACTCTGTAATATAAATCACTCCTAGTCTAGACTCTGTAATATAAATCACTCCCTAGTCTAGACTCTGTAGTATAAATCACTCCCTAGTCTAGACTCTGTAATATAAATCACTCCTAGTCTAGACTCTGTAGTATAAATCACTCCCTAGTCTAGACTCTGTAATATAAATCTAGACTCTGTAGTATAAATCCCTAGTCTAGACTCTGTAATATAAATCACTCCCTAGTCTAGACTCTGTAATATAAATCCTCCCTAGACAATATAAATCACTCCTAGTCTAGACTCTGTAATATAAATCACTCCCTAGTCTAGTCTCTGTAATATAAATCCTCCTAGACTCTGTAATATAAATCACTCCCTAGTCTAGACTCTGTAGTAAATACTCCCTAGTCTAGACTCTGTAATATAAATCACTCCCTAGTCTAGTCTCTGTAGTATAAATCACTCCCTAGTCTAGACTCTGTAATATAAATCACTCCTAGTCTCTGTAATATAAATCACTCCCTAGTCTAGACTCTCTGTAATATAATCACTCCTAGTCTAGACTCTGTAATATAAATCACTCCCTAGACTCTGTAGTATAAATCACTCCCTAGTCTAGACTCTGTAATATAAATCACTCCCTAGTCTAGACTCTGTAATATAAATCACTCCCTAGTCTAGACTCTGTAATATAAATCACTCCCTAGTCTAGACTCTGTAGTATAAATCACTCCCAGTCTAGACTCTGTAGTATAAATCACTCCTAGTCTAGACTCTGTAATATAAATCACTCTAGTCTAGTCTCTGTAATATAAATCTCCCTAGTCTAGACTCTGTAGTATAAATCACTCCCTAGTCTAGTCTCTGTAATATAAATCACTCCCTAGTCTAGACTCTGTAATATAAATCACTCCTAGTCTCTGTAATATAAATCACTCCCCTAGTCTAGACTCTGTAATATAAATCACTCCTAGTCTAGACTCTGTAATATAAATCACTCCCTAGTCTAGACTCTGTAGTATAAATCACTCCCTAGTCTAGACTCTGTAGTATAAATCACTCCCTAGACTCTGTAATATAAATCACTCCCTAGTCTAGACTCTGTAGTATAAATCACTCCCCTAGACTAGACTCTGTAATATAAATCACTCCCTAGTCTAGTCTCTGTAATATAAATCACTCCCTAGTCTAGACTCTGTAATATAAATCACTCCCTTGTCTAGACTCTGTAGTATAAATCACTCCCTAGTCTCTGTAATATAAATCACCCTAGTCTAGTCTCTGTAATATAAATCACTCCCTAGTCTCTGTAATATAAATCACTCTAGACTCTGTAATATAAATCACTCCCTAGTCTAGACTCTGTAATATAAATCACTCCTAGTCTAGACTCTGTAATATAAATCACTCCCTAGTCTAGACTCTGTAATATAAATCACTCCTAGACTCTGTAGTATAAAATCACTCCTAGTCTAGACTCTGTAATATAAATCACTCCCTAGTCTCTGTAATATAAATCACTCCTAGTCTAGACTCTGTAATATAAATCACTCCCTAGACTCTGTAGTATAAATCACTCCCCTAGTCTAGACTCTGTAATATAAATCACTCCCTAGTCTAGACTCTGTAATATAAATCACTCCCTAGTCTAGTCTCTGTAGACTCCCCAGTCTAGACTCTGTAGTATAAATCACTCCTAGTCTAGACTCTGTAATATAAATCACTCCCTAGTCTAGTCTCTGTAATATAAATCACTCCCTAGTCTAGACTCTGTAATATAAATCACTCCCTAGTCTAGACTCTGTAATATAAATCACTCCCCTCAGTCTAGACTCTGTAATATAAATCACTCCCTAGTCTAGACTCTGTAGTATAAATCACTCCCTAGTCTAGACTCTGTAATATAAATCACTCCCTAGACTCTGTAATATAAAGTCTAGACTCTCCTAGTCTAGACTCTGTAATATAAATCCTCCTAGACTCTGTAATATAAATCACTCCCTAGTCTAGACTCTGTATATAAATCACTCCCTAGTCTAGACTCTGTAATATAAATCACTCCTAGTCTAGACTCTCTGTAATATAAATCACCCCTAGTCTAGACTCTGTAATATAAATCACTCCCTAGTCTAGACTCTGTAATATAAATCACTCCCTAGTCTAGACTCTGTAATATAAATCACTCCTAGTCTAGTCTCTGTAGATAAATCACTCCCCTAGTCTAGACTCTGTAATATAAATCACTCCCTAGTCTAGACTCTGTAATATAAATCACTCCTAGTCTAGACTCTGTAGTATAAATCACTCCCTAGTCTAGACTCTGTAGTATAAATCACTCCTAGTCTAGACTCTGTAAATCAATATAAATCACTCCTAGTCTAGACTCTGTAATATAAATCACTCCCTAGTCTAGACTCTGTAGTATAAATCACTCCAGTCTAGACTCTGTAGTATAAATCACTCCCTAGTCTAGACTCTGTAATATAAATCACTCCCTAGTCTCTAGTCTAGACTCTGTAATATAAATCACTCCCCTAGACTAGACTCTGTAGTATAAATCACTCCTAGTCTAGTCTCTGTAATATAAATCACTCCCTAGTCTAGACTCTGTAGTATAAATCACTCCTAGACTCTGTAATATAAATCACTCCCTAGTCTAGACTCTGTAGTATAAATCACTCCCTAGACTAGACTCTGTAATATAAATCACTCCTAGTCTCTGTAATATAAATCACTCCTAGTCTAGACTCTGTAATATAAATCACTCCCTAGTCTAGACTCTGTAGTATAAATCACTCCCTAGTCTAGACTCTGTAATATAAATCACTCCCTAGACTCTGTAATATAAATCACTCCTAGTCTAGACTCTGTAATATAAATCACTCCTAGTCTCTGTAATATAAATCACTCCTAGACTAGACTCTGTAGTATAAATCACTCCCTAGTCTAGACTCTGTAATATAAATCACTCCCTAGTCTAGTCTCTGTAATATAAATCACTCCTAGTCTAGTCTCTGTAATATAAATCACTCCCTAGTCTAGACTCTGTAGTATAAATCACTCCCTAGTCTAGACTCTGTAATATAAATCCTCCCTAGACTCTGACAGTATGAAAAATCACTCCCTGGGGGCTCCAGACTCTGTAATATAAAGTCTAGACTCTGTAATATAAATCACTCCCTAGACTCCTGTAATATAAATCACTCCTAGTCTAGAGTCTCTCGTAGTATAAATCATTTCCCCAGTCTAGACTCTGTAATATAAATCACTCCTAGTCTCTGTAATATAAATCACTCCCTAGTCTAGACTCTGTAGTATAAATCACTCCTAGTCTAGACTCTGCACATAAATCACTCCTAGTCTAGTCTCTGTAAGTATAAATCACTCTAGTCTGTAATATAGCTCTGTAATATAAATCACTCCCTAGTCTCTGTAATATAAATCACTCCTAGTATAACTCACTCCCTAGACTCTGTAATATAAATCACTCCCTAGTCTAGACTCTGTAATATAAATCACCCCTCCCTAGTCTAAAGACTCTGTAATATAAATCACTCCCTAGTCTAGTCTCTGTAGTATAAATCCTCCCAGTCTAGACTCTGTAGTATAAATCACTCCCCTAGCAATATAAATCTAGACTCTGTAGTATAAATCACTCCTAGTCTAGTCTCTGTAATATAAATCACTCCTAGTCTAGACTCTGTATGTAGTATAAATCACTCCCCTAGTCTAGACTCTGTAATATAAATCACTCCCTAGTCTAGACTCTGTAATATAAATCACTCTAGTCTAGTCTCTGTAATATAAAATCACTCCCTAGTCTAGACTCTGTAATATAAATCACTCTAGACTAGACTCTGTAATATAAATCACTCCAGTCTAGACTCTGTAGTATAAATCACTCCCTAGTCTAGACTCTGTAGTATCATCCTAGCCTAGTCTCTGTAATATAAATCACTCCTAGTCTAGACTCTGTAATATAAATCCTCCTAGACTAGACTCTGTAATATAAATCACTCCTAGTCTAGTCTCTGTAATATAAATCACTCCCAGTCTAGACTCTGTAATATAAATCACTCCTAGTCCTAGACTCTGTAGTATAAATCACTCCTAGTCTCTGTAATATAAATCACTCTAGTCTAGACTCTGTAACAAATCACTCCTAGTCTCTGTAATATAAATCACTCCCTAGACTCTGTAGTATAAATCACTCCCTAGTCTAGACTCTAGACTAAGTATAAATCACTCCCTAGACTCTAGACTCTGTAATACAAATCACCTTCACTAGTCTAGACTCTGTAATATAAATCACTCCTAGACTCTGTAGTATAAATCACTCCCTAGTCTAGACTCTGTAAATCATATAAATCACTCCCTAGTCTAGACTCTGTAGTATAAATCACTCCTAGTCTAGACTCTGTAATATAAATCACTCCTAGACTCTGTAGTATAATCACTCCCTGATCTAGACTCTGTAATATAAATCACTCCTAGTCTAGACTCTGTAATATAAATCACTCCCTAGTCTAGTCTCTGTAGTATAAATCACTCCCCAGTCTAGACTCTAAACCACTGCTTCCAAATATAAATCACTCCCTAGAGTCTAGACTCTGTAATATAAATCACTCCCCCTAGTCTAGACTCTGTAATATAAATCACTCCCTAGTCTAGACTCTGTAATAATATAAATCATAGACTCCTAGACTTAAATCACTCTGTCTAATATAAATCACTCCCTAGACTTTATATAAATCACTAGACTCTGTAATATAAATCACTCCTAGTCTAGACTCTGTATAAAATCACTCCTAGTCTAGACTCTGTAATAGCAAATCCTCCCTAGTCTAGACTCTGTAGTATAAATCACTCCCTAGTCTAGACTCTGTAATATAAATCACTCCTAGTCTCTGTAGTATAAATCACTCCCTAAGTCTAGACTCTGTAATATAAATCACTCCTAGACTCTGTAATATAAATCACTCCCTAGTCTAGACTCTGTAATATAAATCACTCCCTAGTCTAGACTCTGTAATATAAATCACTCCCTAGTCTAGACTCTGTAATATAAATCACTCCCTAGTCTAGACTCTGCATATAAATCACTCCCTAGACTCTGTAATATAAATCACTCCTAGCTAGACTCTGTAATATAAATCACTCCCTAGTCTGACTCTGTAATATAAATCACTCCCTAGTCTAGACTCTGTAATATAAATCACTCCCTAGTCTAGACTCTGTAGTATAAATCACTCCCTAGTCTAGATCTCTGTAATATAAATCACTCCCTAGTCTAGACTCTGTAGTATAAATCACTCCCTAGTCTAGACTCTGTAATATAAATCACTCTCAGTCTAGACTCTGTAATATAAATCACTCCCTAGTCTAGACTCTGTAGTATAAATCACTCCTAGTCTAGACTCTGTAATATAAATCACCTCAGTCTAGACTCTGTAATATAAATCACTCCCTAGTCTAGACTCCTGTAGTATAAATCACTCCCTAGTCTAGACTCTAGTAATATAAATCACTCCCTAGTCTAGACTCTGTAATATAAATCAC
>NC_088403.1:2009073-2029164 GCF_034236695.1 Oncorhynchus nerka
CCCCTGGTCTGTACAGACCCATCAACAGGCCTCTGAGCCTCCAGCCGGGCCCCTGGTCTGTACAGACCCATCAACAGGTCTCTGAGCCTCCAGCCGGGCCCCTGGTCTGTACAGTACAGAGTACAGACCCATCAACAGCCCTCTGAGCCTCCAGCCGGGCCCCTGGTCTGTACAGACCCATCAACAGGCCTCTGAGCCTCCAGCCGGGCCCCTGGTCTGTACAGACACATCAACAGGCCTCTGAGCCTCCAGCCGGGCCCCTGGTCTGTACAGTACAGAGTACAGACCCATCAACAACCCTCTGAGCCCCCATCCATCCGTGGGTTCAAAGAGCAGCAACTGTGAGCTCCCCTCTCCATGTCCTCTCCTTTCAACCTCCGCTGTCAAAGAGTTACCTGTTCTCTACTACAAAGACCTGTCGGTCAGTCGGCTGGCACCAGGGGGGAGAGGAGCCCTGTGTGTGTGTGTGTATATATACACAGGAACGATCCCAAGGTACCCAAAGGACCAGGGTACCCCTTGCCGTTACCATGGTGAGAGGAAGGGATGGGACACTGGACTGGGCTGATATAGCACGGGGAGAGATTAATTTGAAGTGGACTTGTCACAGCACTGTCATGTATGATTGGATGAACGGGATCGCTCCTGGGTTGTTTCAGGTTAGGATCGTTCCTGGTTGTTTACAGGTTAGGATCGCTTCTGGTTGTTTCCAGGTTAGGTAGGGATCGTTCCTGGGTTGTTTCAGGTTAGGATCGTTCTGAGTTGTTTCAGGTTAGGATGGTTCTGGGTTGTTTCAGGTTGGTAGGGGATGTTCCTGGGTTGTTTCAGGTTAGGTAGGGATCGATTCCTGGGTTGTTTCAGGTTAGAATCACCCAGGGTTGTTCAGGGTTGTTTCAGGTTAGGTAGGGATCGTTCTGGGTTGTTTCAGGTTAGGATCGTTCCAGGTTGTTTACCAGGTTAGGTCCAGGGATGCGTTTCCTGGGTTGTTTCAGGTTAGGTACGGGATCGTTTCTGGGTTGTTTCAGGTTAGGTACTGGATCGTTCTGGGTTGTTTCCAGGTTAGTGTAGGGATCGTTCCTGGGTTGTTTCAGGTTGATGGGGATCGTTCCTGGGTTGTTTCAGGTTAGGTAGGGATCGTTCCTGGGTTGTTTCAGGGTTAGGTTGTTTCAGGTTAGGGATCGTTCCTGAGTTGTTTCAGGTTAGGTAGGGGATCGTTCCTGAGTTGTTTCAGGTTAGGTACGGGATCGTTCCTGAGTTGTTTCAGGTTAGGATCGTTCCTGGGTTGTTTCAGGTTAGGTAGGGGATCGTTCCTGGGTTGTTTCAGGTTAGGTAGGGGATCGTTCCTGGGTTGTTTCAGGTTAGGTAGGGGATCGTTCCTGGGTTGTTTCAGGTTAGGTACGGGATAGTTCCTGGGTTGTTTCAGGTTAGGTACGGGATCGTTCCTGGGTTGTTTCAGGTTAGGTACGGGATCGTTCCTGGGTTGTTTCAGGTTAGGATCGTTCCTGAGTTGTTTCAGGTTAGGTACGGGATCGTTCCAGGGTTGTTTCAGGTTAGGTAGGGGATCGTTCCTGGGTTGTTTCAGGTTAGGTAGGGGATCGTTCCTGGGTTGTTTCAGGTTAGGATCGTTCCTGGGTTGTTTCAGGTTAGGATCGTTCCTGGGTTGTTTCAGGTTAGGTAGGGGATCGTTCCTGAGTTGTTTCAGGTTAGGTACGGGATCGTTCCTGGGTTGTTTCCTGAGTTGTTTCAGGTTAGACGGATCGTTCCTGAGTTGTTTCAGGTTGTTTCCAGTTGTCAGGTTAGGTAGGGATCGCTCCTGGGCTGTTTCAGGTTAGGTACGGATCGCTCTCTGGGTTGTTTCAGGTTAGGTACGGGATCGCTCCTGAGTTGTTTCAGGTTAGGTAACGGGATCGCTCCTGAGTTGTTTCAGGTTAGGATCGCTCCTGGAGTTGTTTCAGGTTAGGTAGGGATCGCTCCTGGGTTGTTTCAGGTTAGGTAGGGGATCGCCTGGGTTATTTCAGGTTAGGTACGGGATCGCTCCTGGGTTATTTCCAGGTTAGGTACGGGATCGTTCCTGGGTTGTTTCAGGTTAGGTAGGGGCTCGCTCCTGGGTTGTTTCAGGTTAGGTAGGGGATCGTTCCTGGGTTGTTTCAGGTTAGGTACGGGAATGTTCCAGAGTTGTTTCAGGTTAGGTAGGGGATCGATCCTGAGTTGTTTCAGGTTAGGATCGTTCCTGAGTTGTTTCAGGTTAGGTACGGGATCCAGCCTCCTGCCAGCCTCCCCTCCCTCCATCCCGCCTCCCTGCAGACATCTCTCCAGCCCCCACCTTCTCTACACCCCCCCAACCTCCCAGGATAACTCCATCCAGCCAGACTGTCTGTGGTATCGATGTCTCATTGATTCCTCTCTTCTTAATTCTTATCTCACAATCAGCCTCTTTATCTTTTGCTGGGATACTCCATGTGTTCCAGGGGCTCCATCTCTCTGCCTGGCTACCACCTCATCTGATGGGCTACTCAATATTATCTATGGGCTCCATCTCTCTCTGCCTGGCTACCACCTCATCTGATGGGCTACTCAATATTATCTAGGGGGTCCATCTCTCTCTGCCTGGCTACCACCTCATCTGATGGGCTACTCGATATTATCTAGTGGCTCCATCTCTCTCTGCCTGGCTACCTCATCTGATGGGCTACTCAATATTATCTATGGGCTCCATCTCTCTCTGCCTGGCTACCTCCTCATCTGATGGGCTACTCAATATTATCTATGGGCTCCATCTCTCTCTGCCTGGCTACCTCCTCATCTGATGGGCTACTCAATATTATCTATGGGCCTCATCTCTCTGCCTGGCTACCTCCTCACCTCTGGTTAAACACTATGTAGGAGAAAGGGTGTCATTTGGGACACATCACTGGAGAAGCAGCTAGCCTTTCTTTTAGCCACAGTAGAAGTGCTGGAGGTTGAGGGAGAGGCTTTGAGGGCCGGGGTGGCGGGAGTGTGAGGGAGGGGTGAGACAGACTGGTGCTTGTCTTGATGTTAGTTAGGAAGGATTCAGACCTGATTGGCTGAAAGAGAGGAAAGAGGCTGGTAGAGAGTTGAAAGGGGCCTGAGAACCACGATGAGATGTGAAAACCTCCTCCACACGAACAGAGAGACCTGCTGCTCACTAGCTATTCACAGCCATGCTTATGGCAGCCTCCTAACACCTTTGTGCCAAGTACACACACACACACACACACACACACACACACACACACACACACATAAAAGACACAGCAGTGTCCATAGACACATACACATTTTTGTGTGTGTTCATATACACACAGCTTCCTTTTCATGTGCCGGTCCAGTAGATGAGTCTGTAATGGTGGTCCGTGGGGAGACAGGCAGGGTGAGGGAGGCACGGGGATCGGCGTCTCTCTGTTGTTCCTTCTACATGGACCCTCCCTCGAGGAGGAGAGGAGGAGATAGGACGGAGAGACGAGAGAGAGGAGGAGACAGGCAGGGGAGTGAGGCACGAGGACGGCGTCTCTCTATTGTTCCTTCTACATGTGGACCACTCCTCGGGAGGAGGAGGAGGAGAAGATAGGCCGGAGGAGACGAGAGAGAGAGAGGGAGAGGTGGGAGGAGAGACGGGAGGACAGAGGGAGGAGAGAGGTAAATAAGTAGAGAGAGAGAGGAGAGGTGGGAGGAGAGACGGGAGGAGGAGAGAGAGGTAAAGAAGTAGAGAGAGAGAGGTAAAGAAGAGAGAGAGAGAGAGAGGTAGAGAAGTAGAGAGAGAGGAGAGCGGGTAAAGAAGTAGAGAGAGAGAGAGAGAGGTAGAGAGAAGTAGAGAGAGAGGAGAAAGGTAGAGAAGTAGAGAGAGAGAGAGAGGTAAAGAAGTAGAGAGAGGAGAGAGGTAAAGAAGAGAGAGAGAGAGAGAGAAGAAGAGAGAGGAGAGGTAAAGTAGAGAGAGAGAGGGAGAGGAGAGAGGTAAAGAAGTAGAGAGAGAGGTAAAGTAGAGAGAGAGAGGGAGAGAGGTAAAGAAGTAGAGAGAGAGAGAGAGAGGTAAAGAAGGGGAGAGAGAGAGAGAGAGAGGTAAAGAAGGGAGAGAGAGAGAGAGAGAGAGGGGGAAGTAGAGAGAGAGAGAGAGAAGTAAAGAAGTAGAGAGAGAGAGAGAGAAGTAGAGAGAGAGAGAGAGAGGTGTAAAGAAGTAGAGAGAGAGAGGAGAGAGGTAAAGAAGGAGAGAGAGAGAGGAGAGAGGTAAAGAAGGAGAGAGAGAGAGGAGAGAGGTAAAGAAGGAGAGAGAGAGAGGAGAGAGGTAAAGAAGGAGAGAGAGAGAGGAGAGAGGTAAAGAAGTAGAGAGAGAGAGGAGAGGTAGAGAAGTAGAGAGAGAGAGGAGAGAGGTAGAGAAGTAGAGAGAGAGAGGAGAGAGGTAGAGAAGTAGAGAGAGAGAGGTAAAGAAGTAGAGAGAGAGGGGTAAAGAAGTAGAGAGAGAGAGGAGAGAGGTAAAGAAGTAGAGAGAGAGGAGAGAGGTAAAGAAGTAGAGAGAGACAGGAGAGAGGTAAAGAAGTAGAGAGAGACAGGAGAGGGGTAAAGAAGTAGAGAGAGAGGTAAAGAAGTAGAGAGAGAGAGAGGTAAAGAAGTAGAGAGAGAGGGGTAAAGAAGTAGAGAGAGAGAGGAGAGAGGTAAAGAAGTAGAGAGAAAGAGAGGTAAAGAAGTAGAGAGAGAGGTAAAGAAGTAGAGAGAGAGAGGCAAAGAAGTAGAGAGGTAAAGAAGTAGAGAGAGAGAGGTAAAGAAGTAGAGAGAGAGAGGAGAGAGGTAAAGAAGTAGAGAGAGAGAGGTAAAGAAGTAGAGAGAGAGGTAAAGAAGTAGAGAGAAGTAGAGAGAGAGAGGAGAGAGGTAGAGAAGTAGAGAGAGAGAGGCAAAGAAGTAGAGAGAGAGAGGAAGAAGTAGAGAGGAGAGAGGTAAAGAAGTAGAGAGAGAGGAGGAGGTAAGAAGTAGAGAGAGAGGAGAGAGGTAAAGAAGTAGAGAAGAGAGAGGTAAAGAAGTAGAGAGAGAGGAGAGGTAAAGAAGTAGAGAGAGAGGGGTAAAGAAGAGAGAGGAGAGAGGTAAAGAAGTAGAAGAGTAGAGAGAGAGAGGAGAGAGAGGTAAAGAAGTAGAGAGAGGGAGGTAAAGAAGTAGAGAGAGAGGTAAGAAGTAAAGAGAGTGAGAGAGAGAGAGGTAAAGAATTAGAGAGAGAGAGAGAGAGGTAAAGAAGTAGAGAGAGAGGTCAAAGAAGTAGAGAGAGGTAAAGAAGTAGAGAGAGAAAGAAGTAGAGAGAGAGAGAGGAGAGGTAAAGAAGTAGAGAGAGAGGAGTAAAAGTAGAGAGAGAGAGGTAAAGAAGTAGAGAGAGAGAGAGAGGTAAAGAAGTAGAGAGAGAGAGGTAAAGAAGTAGAGAGAGAGAGGTAAAGAAGTAGAGAGAGAGGTAAAGGTAGAGAGAGAAGTAGAGTAGAGAGAGAGAAGTAAAGAAGTAGAGAGAGAGAGAGGTAAAGAAGTAGAGAGAGAGAGGTAAAGAAGTAGAGAGAGAGAGGTAAAGAAGTAGAGAGAGAGAGGTAAAGAATTAGAGAGAGAGAGGTAAAGAAGTAGAGAGAGAGAGGTAAAGAAGTAGAGAGAGAGAGGTAAAGAAGTAGAGAGAGAGGTAAAGAAGTAGAGAGAGAGGTAAAGTAGAGAGAGAGAGGTAAAGAAGTAGAGAGAGAGAGGTAAAGAAGTAGAGAGAGAGAGGAGAGAGGTAAAGAAGTAGAGAGAGAGGGGTAAAGAAGTAGAGAGAGAGGTAAAGAAGTAGAGAGAGAGAGGTAAAGAAGTAGAGAGAGAGAGGTAAAGAAGTAGAGAGAGAGAGGTAAAGAAGTAGAGAGAGAGAGGTAAAGAAGTAGAGAGAGAGAGGTAAAGAAGTAGAGAGAGAGAGGTAAAGAAGTAGAGAGAGGGGTAAAGAAGTAGAGAGAGAGGGGTAAAGAAGTAGAGAGAGAGGGGTAAAGAAGTAGAGAGAGAGAGAGAGAGGTAAAGAAGTAGAGAGAGGAAAAGAAGTAGAGAGAGAGAGAGGAAAAGAAGTAGAGAGAGAGGTGAAGAAGTAGAGAGAGAGGAGAGAGGTAAAGAAGTAGAGAGAGAGGTAAAGAAGTAGAGAGAGAGAGGTAAAGAAGTAGAGAGAGAGAGAGGAAAAGAAGTAGAGAGAGAGAGGTAAAGAAGTAGAGAGAGAGAGAGAGGAAAAGAAGTAGAGAGAGAGAGAGAGAGGAAAAGAAGTAGAGAGAGAGAGAGGAGAGAGGAAAAGAAGTAGAGAGAGAGAGGTAAAGAAGTAGAGAGAGAGAGGAGAGAGGTAAAGAAGTAGAGAGAGAGAGGAGAGAGGTAAAGAAGTAGAGAGAGAGGAAAAGAAGTAGAGAGAGAGAGAGGAAAAGAAGTAGAGAGGGAGAGGTAAAGAAGTAGAGAGAGAGAGAGAGGGAAAGAAGTAGAGAGAGAGAGGAGGAAAAGAAGTAGAGAGAGAGAGGAGAGGTAAAGAAGTAGAGAGAGAGAGGAGAGGTAAAGAAGTAGAGAGAGAGAGGTAAAGAAGTAGAGAGAGAGGTAAAGAAGTAGAGAGAGAGGTAAAGAAGTAGAGAGAGAGGAGAGAGGTAAAGAAGTAGAGAGAGAGAGGAGAGAGGTAAATAAGTAGAGAGAGAGGAGAGAGGTAAAAGAAGTAGAGAGAGAGAGGAGAGAGGTAAAGAAGTAGAGAGAGAGAGAGAGGTGAGAGAGAGGAGAGAGGTAAAGAAGTAGAGAGAGAGGAGAGAGGTAAAGAAGTAGAGAGAGAGAGAGAGGTAAAAGAAGTAGAGAGAGAGAGGAGAGAGGTAAAGAAGTAGAGAGAGAGGAGAGAGGTAAAGAAGTAGAGAGAGAGGAGAGAGGTAAAGAAGTAGAGAGAGAGGAGAGAGGTAAAGAAGTAGAGAGAGAGAGGAGAGAGGTAAAGAAGTAGAGAGAGAGGAGAGAGGTAAAGAAGTAGAGAGAGAGGAGAGAGGTAAAGAAGTAGAGAGAGAGAGAGAGAGAGGTAAAGAAGTAGAGAGAGAGGAGAGAGGTAAAGAAGTAGAGAGAGAGAGGAGAGAGGTAAAGAAGTAGAGAGAGAGAGGAGAGAGGTAAAGAAGTAGAGAGAGAGGAGAGAGGTAAAGAAGTAGAGAGAGAGGAGAGAGGTAAAGAAGTAGAGAGAGAGGAGAGAGGTAAAGAAGTAGAGAGAGAGAGGAGAGAGGTAGAGAAGTAGAGAGAGAGAGGAGAGAGGTGAAGAAGTAGAGAGAGAATAGTAGAGAAAGAGACAGGTACACAAACAAGTGTGCGGTTAAAATAGGAATGATCTTCTTCCCACAGAGCCGTGGGGTGAGACAGGGATGCAGTTTGAGCATCACTCTCTTCAACATACATATCAACGAACTGGTGAGGGACAGTCTAGAACAGTCTGCAGCACCCGGCCTCACCCTACTAGAAGTAAAATGTCTACTGTTTGCCGATGATCTGGTGCTTTCGTCCCCAACCAAGGAGGGCCTACAACAGCACCTAGATCTTCTGCACAGACCTGGGCCCTGACAGACCTGGGCCCTGACAGACCTGTGCCCTGACAGACCTGTGCCCTGACAGACCTGTGCCCTGACAGACCTGTGCCCTGACAGGCCTGGGCCCTGACAGTAAATCTCAGTAAGACCAAAATAATGGTGATCCAAAGAAAGTCCAGTTTCCAGGACCACAAATACAAATTCCATCTAGACACCATTGTCCTAGAGCACACACAACTATGCATATCTTGGCCTAAACATCAGCGCCACAGGTAACTTCCACAAAGCTGTGAACCATCTGAGAGACAAGGCAAGAAGGGCCTTCCAGGCCATCAAAAGGAACATCACATTCAACATACCAATTAGGATTTGGCTAAAAATACTTGAATCAGTCATAGAGCCCATTGCCCTTTATGGTTGTGAGGTCTGGGGTCCGCTCACCAACCAAGACTTCACAAAATGGGACAAACACCCAATTGAGACTCTGCTAAAATATCCTCAGTGTACAACGTAGAACACCAAATAATGCATGCAGAGCAGAATTAGGTCGATACCCACTAATTATCAAAATCCAGAAAGGAGCCGTTAAATTCTACAACCACCTAAAAGGAAGCGATTCCCAAACCTTCCATAACAAAGCCATCACCTACAGAGAGATGAACCTGGCAGAATACCTGACCACTGTGACTGACCCAAAATTAAGGAAAGCTTTGACTATGTACAGACTCAGTGGGCATAGCCTTGCTATTGAGAAAGGCCGCCGTAGGCAGACATGGCTCTCAAGAGAAGACAGGCTATGTGCTCACTGCCCAAAAAATGAGTTGGAAACTGAGATGCACTTCCTAACCTCCTGCCATTTTTCCTATTTTGTTGCCTTTACAACATAGACTTAAAATATATTTTTGGGGGGGTTTGTATCATTTGATTTACACAACATGCCACTTTGAAGATGAAACATATTTTTTTATTGTGAATCAAACAAGAAATATGACCAAAAAATAGAAAACTTGAGCATAACTATTCCCCCCCCCCAAAGTCAATACTTTGTAGAGCCACCTTTTGCAGCAATTACAGCTGCAAGTCTCTTGGGGTTATGTCTCCATAAGCTTGGCACATCTAGCCACTGGGATTTTTGCCCATTCTTCAAGGCTGCTCCAGCTCCTTCAAGTTGAATGGGTTCTGCTTGTGTACAGCAATCTTTAAGTCATACCACAGATTCTCAATTGGATTGAGGTCTGGGCTTTGACTAGGCCATTCCAAGACATTTAGATGTTTCCCCTTAAACTCGAGTGTAGCTTTAGCAGTATGCTTAGGGTCATTGTCCTGCTGGAAGGTGAACCTCCGTCCCAGTCTCAAATCTCTGGAAGACTGAAACAAGTTTCCCTCAATAATTTCCCTGTATTTAGCACCATCCATCATTCATTCAATTCTGACTAGTTTCTCAGTCCCTACCGATGAAAAACATCCCCACAGCATGATGCTGCCACCACCATGCTTCACTGTGGGGATGGTGTTCTCGGGGTGATGAAACGCGTTGGGTTTGCGCCAGACATAGCATTTTCCTTGATGCCCAAAAAGCTAATTTTAGACTCATCTGACCAGAGTACCTTCTTCCATATGTTTGGGGAGTCTCCCACATGCCTTTTGTACGAACAGCAAATGGTGTTTGCTTGTTTTTTTTCTTTAAGAAATTGAATTTTTCTGGCCACTCTTCCGTAAATCCCAGCGCCGTGGAGTGTACGGCTTAAAGTGGTGCTATGAACAGATACGCCAATCTCCACTGTGGAGCTTTGCAGCTTCTTCAGGATTATCTTTGGTCTCTTTGTTGCCTCTCTGATTAATGCCCTCATTGCCTGGTCTGTGAGTTTTGGTGGGCGGCCCTCTCTTGGCAGGTTTCTTGTGGTGCCATATTCTTTAATTGTTTTAATAATGGATTTAACGGAGCTCCGTGGGATTTTCAAAGTTTCAGATATTTTTTTTATAACCCAACCCTGATCTGTACTTCTCCACAACCTTGTCCCTGACCTCTTTGGTCTTCATGGTGCCACTTGCTTGGTGGTGCCCCTTGATTAGTGGTGTTGTAGACTCTGGGGCCATTCAGAACAGGTGTGTATATATACTGAGATCATGTGACACTTAAATCAAGTCCACCTGTTTGCAGTCTAATTAATTATGTGACTTCTGAAGGTAATTGGTTGCACCAGATCTTATTTAGGGGCTTCATAGCAAAGGGGGTGAATACATACTGTATGTACACACCACTTTTCCAGTTAGAGTTATTTCACTTTACCAATTTGGAGTATTTTGTGTTGTTTATGTCCATTAGATGAAATCCAAATAAAAATACATTTAAATTACAGGTTGTAATGCAACAAAATAGGAAAAATGCCAAGGGGGGGTGAATACTTTTGCAAGACCCTGTATATTTACAAACACAAACAAAGCCCCAGGACAGCGACACAAATAGATCAAAACAAACCATGAGAAAAATATATATATATATAATTATCTAGAAAATGCAAATCTATGTGAGACCATCCTACTCTCACCAAATGAGAACCGTCAACACGGCTGGCTAGCTATCTTCCTGACTGAACAACAGTAGAAGACGGGACGATCAGACGACCACACAAGCTTCCTGCTGAAAGGCCAACAACCTTTCCTAAGGAAGGCTGGTTCCGACAGATCAACGCCGAACAAAAGAGTTCGCACGTAAATACAGTCATGATTTCTTATTCCAAAAACGGCCGGCAGTTCGTGTGAAAACTAACTCATGTGAGAATAGTTCTGAACTGTATCAACGATAAGTCTCTCCCCTCTCCATGTCGATGTGTACAAGCCGACATATTTTGTCAATCCACTAGGGACCTCTGTCCCATGTAAAGGGTGTATGTTTATTCTGTGTTATTATTTAGTTAGCTAGTAAATAATTAAACCAATGTGTGTAGTACTGAATCATAAGGCTGGGGTTTCTGCAGATCCAAGGTTACGACTGGTCAGGATGATATGAGGTAACAATTAATAAGATGACTGTTTATCGAGGAAATATATATATATCTTCTTAGAGTTTAATTCTGGAGATGGTGGTTCCCCACGGAAAAGTTACAACCTCTTCCGTGGTGCCCCCAAATCCTAATGATGTCATTGTTATATGATTAATTCTAAAAAGGGTAACCATTACACATAGTTAGTTGATTACATAAATAACAGTCATCAGATTAATGAAAGTAAAGTGAGAGGGGCAGAGAGTGAGAGGGGCAGAGAGTGAGAGGGGCAGAGAGTGAGAGGGGCAGAGAGAGAGAGGGGCAGAGGTGGAGAGGTAGAGGGTGAGAGGGGCAGAGGGTGAGAGGGGCAGAGGGTGAGAGGGGCAGAGGGTGAGAGGGGCAGAGAGTGAGAGGGGCAGAGAGTGAGAGGGGCAGAGAGTGAGAGGGGCAGAGAGTGAGAGGGGCAGAGGGTGAGAGGGGCAGAGGGTGAGAGGGGTAGAGGGTGAGAGGGGTAGAGGGGTAGAGAGTGAGAGGGGTAGAGGGTGAGAGGGGCAGAGAGTGAGAGGGGCAGAGAGTGAGAGGGGCAGAGGGTGAGAGGGGCAGAGGGTGAGAGGGGCAGAGGGTGAGAGGGGCAGAGAGTGAGAGGGGCAGAGAGTGAGAGGGGCAGAGAGTGAGAGGGGCAGAGGGTGAGAGGGGCAGAGGGTGAGAGGGGCAGAGGGTGAGAGGGTGAGAGGGGCAGAGGGTGAGAGGGCAGAGGGTGAGAGGGGCAGAGGGTGAGAGGGGCAGAGGGTGAGAGGGGCAGAGGGTGAGAGGGGCAGAGGGTGAGAGGGGCAGAGGGTGAGAGGGGCAGAGGGTGAGAGGGGCAGAGGGTGAGAGGGGCAGAGAGTGAGAGGGGCAGAGGGGTGAGAGGGGCAGAGGGTGAGAGGGGCAGAGAGTGAGAGGGGCAGAGAGTGAGAGGGGCAGAGGGTGAGAGGGGCAGAGGGTGAGAGGGGCAGAGGGTGAGAGGGGCAGAGAGTGAGAGGGGCAGAGAGTGAGAGGGGCAGAGGGTGAGAGGGGCAGACGGTGAGAGGGGCAGAGGGTGAGAGGGGCAGAGGGTGAGAGGGGCAGAGAGTGAGAGGGGCAGAGAGTGAGAGGGGCAGAGAGTGAGAGGGGCAGAGAGTGAGAGGGGCAGAGAGTGAGAGGGGCAGAGGGTGAGAGGGGCAGAGGGTGAGAGGGGTAGAGAGTGAGAGGGGCAGAGAGTGAGAGGGGCAGAGGGTGAGAGGGGCAGAGGGTGAGAGGGGCAGAGAGTGAGAGGGGCAGAGAGTGAGAGGGGCAGAGAGTGAGAGGGGCAGAGAGTGAGAGGGGCAGAGGGTGAGAGGGGTAGAGGGTGAGAGGGGCAGAGGGTGAGAGGGGTAGAGGGTGAGAGGGGCAGAGGGTGAGAGGGGCAGAGGGTGAGAGGGGCAGAGAGTGAGAGGGGCAGAGGGTGAGAGGGGCAGAGGGTGAGAGGGGCAGAGAGTGAGAGGGGCAGAGAGTGAGAGGGGCAGAGAGTGAGAGGGGCAGAGAGTGAGAGGGGCAGAGAGTGAGAGGGGCAGAGAGTGAGAGGGGCAGAGAGTGAGAGGGGCAGAGAGTGAGAGGGGCAGAGAGTGAGAGGGGCAGAGGGTGAGAGGGGTAGAGGGTGAGAGGGGTAGAGGGTGAGAGGGGTAGAGGGTGAGAGGGGTAGAGGGTGAGAGGGGTAGAGAGAGAGGGGTAGAGGGTGAGAGGGGTAGAGAGTGAGAGGGGCAGAGGGTGAGAGGGGCAGAGAGTGAGGGGCAGAGAGTGAGAGGGGCAGAGAGTGAGAGGGGCAGAGTGTGAGAGGGGCAGAGTGTGAGAGGGGCAGAGAGTGAGAGGGGCAGAGAGTGAGAGGGGCAGAGGGTGAGAGGGGCAGAGGGTGAGAGGGGCAGAGGGTGAGAGGGGCAGAGGGTGAGAGGGGCAGAGGGTGAGAGGGGCAGAGGGTGAGAGGGGCAGAGGGTGAGAGGGGCAGAGGGTGAGAGGGGCAGAGGGTGAGAGGGGCAGAGAGTGAGAGGGGCAGAGGGTGAGAGGGGGCAGAGGGTGAGAGGGGCAGAGAGTGAGAGGGGCAGAGAGTGAGAGGGGCAGAGAGTGAGAGGGGCAGAGAGTGAGAGGGGCAGAGAGTGAGAGGGGCAGAGAGTGAGAGGGGCAGAGAGTGAGAGGGGCAGAGAGTGAGAGGGGCAGAGGAGTGAGAGGGGCAGAGGGTGAGAGGGGCAGAGGGTGAGAGGGGCACAGGGTGAGAGGGGCAGAGGGTGAGAGGGGTAGAGGGTGAGAGGGGTAGAGGGTGAGAGGGGTAGAGGGTGAGAGAGGGTAGAGGGTGAGAGGGGTAGAGAGTGAGAGGGGTAGAGGGTGAGAGGGGTAGAGGGTGAGAGGGGCAGAGGGTGAGAGGGGCAGAGAGTGAGAGGGGTAGAGAGTGAGAGGGGCAGAGGGTGAGAGGGGTAGAGAGTGAGAGGGGCAGAGAGTGAGAGGGGCAGAGAGAGAGGGGCAGAGAGTGAGAGGGGCAGAGAGTGAGAGGGGCAGAGGGTGAGAGGGGCAGAGGGTGAGAGGGGCAGAGGGTGAGAGGGGTAGAGAGTGAGAGGGGTAGAGAGTGAGAGGGGCAGAGAGTGAGAGGGGCAGAGGGTGAGAGGGGCAGAGAGTGAGAGGGGCAGAGGGTGAGAGGGGCAGAGAGTGAGAGGGGCAGAGGGTGAGAGGGGTAGAGAGTGAGAGGGGCAGAGAGTGAGAGGGGCAGAGGGTGAGAGGGGCAGAGGGGCAGAGAGTGAGAGGGGCAGAGAGTGAGAGGGGCAGAGAGTGAGAGGGGCAGAGAGTGAGAGGGGCAGAGAGTGAGAGGGGCAGAGAGTGAGAGGGGCAGAGGGTGAGAGGGGCAGAGAGTGAGAGGGGCAGAGGGGCAGAGAGTGAGAGGGGCAGAGAGTGAGAGGGGTAGAGAGTGAGAGGGGCAGAGAGTGAGAGGGGCAGAGAGTGAGAGGGGCAGAGGGTGAGAGGGGCAGAGGGTGAGAGGGGCAGAGGGTGAGAGGGGCAGAGAGTGAGAGGGGCAGAGAGTGAGAGGGGCAGAGGGTGAGAGGGGTAGAGGGTGAGAGGGGCAGAGAGTGAGAGGGGCAGAGAGAGAGGGGCAGAGGGTGAGAGGGGCAGAGAGAGAGGGGCAGAGGGTGAGAGGGGTAGAGAGTGAGAGGGGTAGACAGTAAGAAGGGTAGAGAGTGAGAGGGGTAGAGAGTGAGAGGGGCAGAGAGTGAGAGGGGCAGAGAGTGAGAGGGGCAGAGGGTGAGAGGGGCAGAGGGTGAGAGGGGCAGAGGGTGAGAGGGGCAGAGGGTGAGAGGGGCAGAGGGTGAGAGGGGCAGAGAGTGAGAGGGGCAGAGGGTGAGAGGGGCAGAGGGTGAGAGGGGCAGAGGGTGAGAGGGGCAGAGGGGTAGAGGGTGAGAGGGGCAGAGGGTGAGAGGGGCAGAGGGTGAGAGGGTGAGAGGGGTAGAGGGTGAGAGGGGTAGAGGGTGAGAGGGGTAGAGGGTGAGAGGGGTAGACAGTGAGAGGGGTAGAGAGTGAGAGGGGTAGAGAGTGAGAGGGGTAGAGAGTGAGAGGGGTAGAGAGTGAGAGGGGTAGAGAGTGAGAGGGGTAGACAGTGAGAGGGGTAGAGAGTGAGAGGGGCAGAAACAGAACCAACCTGGAGCTTCCACCTTGGTCTTTCTCCCCTTCAGCAGTCTCTGCACCCGCCGCAGCTGCAGGTGGTTGTCGTGGCTGCGGGCGTTGTCCTGGATACGCTGGGATACCTCAGAGATCAGCTTCACCGACCCTAAAGCATCACGGGTAGACAGATAAGGGTTAGCTGCCAGAATGGATTACTGAAACACCCCGGAAGTAGCTACAGGGACTTCAGGAAGTAGTCATACCCCATGACCTATTCCATATTGTGTTGTGTTAAAGCCTGAATTCAATATAGATAGTAGTGCCACCCATCTACACACAATACCCCATGAAGACAAAGTCTTTTTTTTTGTGTGTTGCAAATGAAATACAGAAATATAATTTACAAAAGTATTCACACTCCTCAATACTTTGTAGAAGTAACTTTGGCAAAGATTACAGCTGTGTCTTATTCTGGGTAAATCACACCTGAATTCAGTCACACCTGGATTGCCTATAATTATTATTATTTTATTATTCTTCAAGCTCTGTCAAATCGGTTGTTGATCATTGCTAGACAACCATTTCAGGTTTTACCATAGATTTTGAAGTCGAGTTAAGTTAAAACTGTAACTCGGCCACTCATGGACAATCACCGTCTTCTACTCCAGTGTAGATTTGGCCTTGTGTTTAAGGTTATTGTCCTGCTGAAAGGTGACTTCATCTCCCAGTGTCTGGTGGAAAGCAGACTGAACCAGGTTATTGTCCTGCTGAAAGGTGACTTCATCTCCCAGTGTCTGGTGGAAAGCAGACTGAACCAGGTTATTGTCCTGCTGAAAGGTGACTTCATCTCCCAGTG
Source organism: Oncorhynchus nerka (assembly GCF_034236695.1). NCBI lineage: Eukaryota > Metazoa > Chordata > Actinopteri > Salmoniformes > Salmonidae > Oncorhynchus > Oncorhynchus nerka. The sequence goes on from NC_088403.1 coordinate 2,024,067, forward strand.
TCTGGTGGAAAGCAGACTGAACCAGGTTATTGTCCTGCTGAAAGGTGACTTCATCTCCCAGTGTCTGGTGGAAAGCAGACTGAACCAGGTTATTGTCCTGCTGAAAGGTGAATTCATCTCCCAGTGTCTGGTGGAAAGCAGACTGAACCAGGTTATTGTCCTGCTGAAAGGTGTGACTTCATCTCCCAGTGTCTGGTGGAAAGCAGACTGAACCAGGTTATTGTCCTGCTGAAAGGTGACTTCATCTCCCAGTGTCTGGTGGAAAGCAGACTGAACCAGGTTATTGTCCTGCTGAAAGGTGACTTCATCTCCCAGTGTCTGGTGGAAAGCAGACTGAACCAGGTTATTGTCCTGCTGAAAGGTGAATTCATCTCCCAGTGTCTGGTGGAAAGCAGACTGAACCAGGTTATTGTCCTGCTGAAAGGTGACTTCATCTCCCAGTGTCTGGTGGAAAGCAGACTGAACCAGGTTATTGTCCTGCTGAAAGGTGACTTCATCTCCCAGTGTCTGGTGGAAAGCAGACTGAACCAGGTTATTGTCCTGCTGAAAGGTGACTTCATCTCCCAGTGTCTGGTGGAAAGCAGACTGAACCAGGTTATTGTCCTGCTGAAAGGTGACTTCATCTCCCAGTGTCTGGTGGAAAGCAGACTGAACCAGGTTATTGTCCTGCTGAAAGGTGACTTCATCTCCCAGTGTCTGGTGGAAAGCAGACTGAACCAGGTTATTGTCCTGCTGAAAGGTGACTTCATCTCCCAGTGTCTGGTGGAAAGCAGACTGACCCAGGTTATTGTCCTGCTGAAAGGTGACTTCATATCCCAGTGTCTGGTGGAAAGCAGGCTGAACCAGGTTTTCCTCTAAGGTTTTGACAGTGCTTAGCTCTACACAGTTTATTTTGTTTATCAGGAAAAACTCTCCATTCCTTAACAATTACAACGCTTGAAAATATGGAGTGGTACTCAATGATGTGATGCACATGATTTGCCCCCAAACATAACATCTTGTCTGGGGTCCATCTACCTATTCATCCTGTCTGGGTCATTTTCCCTATTCATCCTGTCTGGGTCCGGCTCCCTATTCACCCTGTCTGGGTCCGTCTCCCTATTCATCCTGCCTGGGTCCAGCTACCTATTCATCCTGTCTGGGTCCAGCGACCTATTCATCCTGTCTGGGTCCAGCGACCTATTCATCCTGTCTGGGTCCGTCTCCCTATTCATCCTGCCTGGGTCCAGCTACCTATTCATCCTGTCTGGGTCCAGCTACCTGTTCATCCTGTCTGGGTCCTTTTCCCTGTTCATCCTTTCTGGGTTCGGCTACCTATTCATCCTGTCTGGGTCCGGCTACCTATTCATCCTATCTGGGTCCGGCTACCTATTCATCCTATCTGGGTCCGGCTACCTATTCATCCTATCTGGGTCCGGCTACCTATTCATCCTGTCTGGGACCTTTACCCTGTTCATCCTGTCTGGGTCCTTTACCCTGTTCATCCTGTCTGGGTCCGTTTACCTATTCATCCTGTCTGGGTCCTTTATCCTATTCATCCTGTCTGGGTCCGTTTACCTATTCATCCTGTCTGGGTCCGGCTCCCTATTCATCCTGTCTGGGTCCGACTCCCTGTTCATCCTGTCTGGGGTCCGTCTACCTATTCATCCTGTCTGGGTCCGGCTACCTATTCATCCTGTCTGGGTCCTTTACCCTGTTCATCCTGTCTGGGTCCGGCTACCTATTCATCCTGTCTGGGTCCTTTACCCTGTTCATCCTGTCTGGGTCCTTTACCCTGTTCATCCTGTCTGGGTCCTTTACCCTGTTCATCCTGTCTGGGTCCTTTACCCTGTCTGGGTCCTCCTTTACCCTGTCTGGGTCCTTTACCCTGTCTGGGTCCTTTACCCTGTCTGGGTCCTTTACCCTGTCTGGGTCCTTTACCCTGTCTGGGTCCTTTACCCTGTTCATCCTGTCTGGGTCCGGCTACCTGTTTATCCACAACCATCAAGCTCTACGTGGTGCAGTATGTTCTCTACATGGTGCAGTATGTTCTCTACGTGGTGCAGTATATTCTCTACGTGGTGCAGTATGTTCTCTACATTGTGCAGTATGTTCTCTACGTGGTGCAGTATATTCTCTACGTGGTGCAGTATGTTCTCTACGTGGTGCAGTATGTTCTCTATGTGGTGCAGTATGTTCTCCATGTAACCAGACAACAGCACATGGTGCAGTATGTTCTCTACACGGTGCAGTATGTTATCTATGTGGTGCAGTATGTTCTCTACATGGTGCAGTATGTTCTCTACATGTAACCAGACAACAACACATGGTGCAGTATGTTCTCTACGTGGTGCAGTATGTTCTCTATGTGTAACCAGACAACAACACATGGTGCAGTATGTTCTCTACGTGGTGCAGTATGTTCTCCATGTAACCAGACAACAACACATGGTGCAGTATGTTCTCTACGTGGTGCAGTATGTTCTCTACACGGTGCAGTATGTTCTCTATGTGGTGCAGTATGTTCTCTACATGGTGCAGTATGTTCTCTACATGTAACCAGACAACAACACATGGTGCAGTATGTTCTCTACGTGGTGCAGTATGTTCTCTATGTGTAACCAGACAACAACACATGGTGCAGTATGTTCTCTACGTGGTGCAGTATGTTCTCCATGTAACCAGACAACAACACATGGTGCAGTATGTTCTGTACGTGGTGCAGTATGTTCTCTATGTGTAACCAGACAACAACACATGGTGCAGTATGTTCTCTACATGGTGCAGTATGTTCTCCATGTAACCAGACAACAGCACATGGTGCAGTATGTTCTCTACATGGTGCAGTATGTTCTCTATGTGGTGCAGTATGTTCTCTACGTGGTGCAGTATGTTCTCTACATGTAACCAGACAACAACACATGGTGCAGTATGTTCTCTACGTGGTGCAGTATGTTCTCTACGTGGTGCAGTATGTTCTCCATGTAACCAGACAACAACACATGGTGCAGTATGTTCTCTACGTGGTGCAGTATGTTCTCTACGTGGTGCAGTATGTTCTCTATGTGTAACCAGACAACACATGGTGCAGTATGTTCTCTACGTGGTGCAGTATGTTCTGTACGTGGTGCAGTATGTTCTCTATGTGTAACCAGACAACAACACATGGTGCAGTATGTTCTCTACGTGGTGCAGTATGTTCTCTACATGGTGCAGTATGTTCTCTACATGGTGCAGTATGTTCTCTACGTGGTGCAGCATGTTCTCTACGTGGTGCAGCATGTTCTCTACGTGGAACCAGACGACAACACATGGTGCCGTATGTTCTCTACGTGGTGCAGTATGTTCTCTACGTGGTGCAGCATGTTCTCTACATGTAACCAGACAACAACACATGGTGCAGTATGTTCTCTACGTGGTGCAGTATGTCCTCTACGTGGTGCAGTATGTCCTCTACGTAGTGCAGTATGTCCTCTACGTGGTGCAGTATGTTCTCTACGTGGTGCAGTATGTTCTCTACGTGGTGCAGTATGTTCTCTACGTGGTGCAGTATGTTCTCTACGTGGTGCAGTATGTTCTCTACATGGTGCAGTATGTTCTCTACATGGTGCAGTATGTTCAGTACGTGGTGTAGTATGTTCTCTATGTGTAACCAGACAACAACACATGGTGCAGTATGTTCTCTACGTGGTGCAGTATGTTCTCTACATGGTGCAGTATGTTCTCTACGTGGTGCAGCATGTTCTCTACGTGGTGCAGCATGTTCTCTACGTGGTGCAGCATGTTCTCTACGTGGTGCAGCATGTTCTCTACGTGGTGCAGCATGTTCTCTACGTGGTGCAGCATGTTCTCTACATGTAACCAGACAACAACACATGGTGCAGTATGTTCTCTACGTGGTGCAGTATGTTCTCTACGTGGTGCAGCATGTTCTCTACATGTAACCAGACAACAACACATGGTGCAGTATGTTCTCTACGTGGTGCAGTATGTTCTCTACGTGGTGCAGTATGTTCTGTACATGGTGCAGTATGTTCTCCATGTAACCAGACAACAACACATGGTGCAGTATGTTCTCTACGTGGTGCAGTATGTTCTCTACGTGGTGCAGTATGTTCTCTATGTGGTGCAGTATGTCCTCTACGTGGTGCAGTATGTTCTCTACGTGGTGCAGTATGTTCTCTACGTGGTGCAGTATGTTCTCTACGTGGTGCAGTATGTTCTCTACGTGGTGCAGCATGTTCTCTACATGTAACCAGACAACAACACATGGTGCAGTATGTTCTCTACGTGGTGCAGTATGTTCTCTACATGGTGCAGTATGTTCTCTACATGTAACCAGACAACAACACATGGTGCAGTATGTTCTCTACATGGTGCAGTATGTTCTCTACGTGGTGCAGTATGTTCTCTACGTGGTGCAGTATGTTCTCTACGTGGTGCAGTATGTTCTCTACGTGGTGCAGTATGTTCTCTACGTGGTGCAGCATGTTCTCTACATGTAACCAGACAACAACACATGGTGCAGTATGTTCTCTACGTGGTGCAGTATGTTCTCTACGTGGTGCAGTATGTCCTCTACGTGGTGCAGTATGCCCTCTACGTGGTGCAGTATGTCCTCTACGTGGTGCAGTATGTTCTCTACGTGGTGCAGTATGTTCTCTACGTGGTGCAGTATGTTCTCTACGTGGTGCAGTATGTTCTCTACATGGTGCAGTATGTTCTCTACATGGTGCAGTATGTTCAGTACGTGGTGCAGTATGTTCTCTATGTGTAACCAGACAACAACACATGGTGCAGTATATTCTCTACGTGGTGCAGTATGTTCTCTACATGGTGCAGTATGTTCTCTACGTGGTGCAGCATGTTCTCTACGTGGTGCAGCATGTTCTCTACATGTAACCAGACAACAACACATGGTGCAGTATGTTCTCTACGTGGTGCAGTATGTTCTCTACGTGGTGCAGTATGTTCTCTATGTGGTGCAGTATGTTCTCTACGTGGTGCAGTATGTCCTCTACGTGGTGCAGTATGTCCTCTACGTGGTGCAGTATGTTCTCTACGTGGTGCAGTATGTTCTCTACGTGGTGCAGTATGTTCTCTACGTGGTGCAGTATGT